>NC_039243.1:6710113-7007613 GCF_003368295.1 Carassius auratus
ACATTTTAAGATTAATCTGATACATGAAACTCCTTCTCTGTGATGATTTATTAGAAGCCCCATGTTTCTATTCGTTAACACTGCCTGATCTAGCACATCAAACTAAATTAGTCCTTTACCATGCTTTTCACTTGAGCAACAAAGAGCTCATTGAACATATCAGCATTCACAGTCTAACCATTCTCCAAAGGCGTCAAAAACCGAAGCATGGTCAAGCGCCCCTAGCGTCACTTTATGACGCCAAATGTGCCTCTCGGCGTCGACTATCGAAGCACTACGACCTTCATTGCTTTCAGTGGGAAACTTTTGGCGTCAGAATTCGACACGAGGACATGAGATGTTTATCGCTATGAAATCACGTTCAAGAAGTCTCATTCAGCACACATCGCGCGATACTTGCTATCAGTTCCACAGTTTGGGTGAGTAGTCGTATATACGCTCTTTTAATGCCTTTTATCAAATGTATTCTGTCTTCTTTATTAATCAGATTAGTGCCATATGTTTAATCGCTGTATTATATCGGTCATCCGCGGCTGTCTTTGAGTTTCATTGCGTTTAAATAAATGAACACAGCTGCTATATTAGTGTGAATTAAACTCTATCTGTCACGTGACGTGCCATAGACCTTCGATCCGTTTATATTATTATTAATTTCAGGATCAATGATGTAAGTTGTATTTGTAGTAAAATCATGGTAACACGACACAATAGTAAATAAATGAAATGTGAAGTTAAAACACAGTAAATGGGACATTAACTGTAACTGTAGTTTTACTATGATATATTAATAATCAATACAACAATACAATAATCACAAACCAGCTATGTTTGTATCACTGTAATGTTAGTGTTTTATGTGCTTTTATATGACAGATATCACAGTAATCATGTGTTCTGTACCATGCTTTTAATACCTTTTAATGTGAATCCAAAAAAAAAAAAAAATCAAATTAAAAATAAATAATAAAACATGTATTTTTCCATCTTGCAGTTCATTCATATCAGTTTATATATATATATATATATATTTATTTTCATATATATTTTGCTCACAGATCATTATTAACATTCTGTATATAATTCAATTTTATTTTCTCTCTTCTCTGAAAAGACGTAAAGGCAGTCAGCCCAGTGGTGTTTCTGGAGAGGGATTCCTTCAGAAATGGAGAAGACAGAAAGCTGCGGAGGCAGATATTTGCAGCAGTAAAGTCTGTGATAGTTTGTCTCTTTTATCAAAATTCCTGCTGTTATAATTTGTACAGCATTTGTTGTTTCTTAAAACTGTTGCACTGTCCAAATACCCACACTTGCCATCTTTTCACTTGACCACTTGATTACTTATTTGAAGTCTTTCCTGTATTTGGCCTAGTGTTCGAGTGAGCATGATGACCACGAGTGTGTGTCGAACTTTTCATGACCTGATGACTGTGTTTCCCAATCCTGATCCTGGAGAACCCCAGCACTGCACGGTTTTGGTGTCTTTCTTATCTGCCTTGGAGTCTTCACTGATGAGCTGATGAGTTGAATCAGGTGTGTTTGATCAGGGAGACATCTCAAATGTGCAGTGTTGGGGTTCTCCAGGACCAGGATTGGGAGCCACTGCCTTATGGGACACTTATGTGTTTACAGAGATTTTAATATCTAATTATCAATATTTCACATACTGTACATTGGACACCTTTCCATGACCTCTTGTGAGATCTCGGCAAAAAGTCTGACGATTTATTCCAAAACATGATGCATGATGGGATACACTAAGCTTTGTATAGTGCTCCGGAGCAGTATTGGAGAGGTTTAGTGTGTGTTAAGGACGCTGTGCTTTGGCATTATTAAGACCGGGGACAGTCTTGTGCACACACTGTCACGTACACACACTCTCAAGCGGCCAAGACTGCAAGTGTGGGTATCTGGACAGGGTCAAAGTCTTAAAAAAGATCCCTAAACACATCACAGTCTTAATAATCCAGTTTAACACTTGTATGATATTTTACAAGCCCCAGGACGGTCTCATCTGACACTATCAAAAGAATTCATATGACTATAGCTTGTTATAAATTACTTGCTTTCAATAATGGATGCATTTAACATTTAATTATACAGCATCTTTACAGAGGTGTAATGTACAAGCTGCACGTAATTAATAATATGTCCTTCCTTCTGTCTTACAGGATTTTTTCCAGATAATGCTGTTCTTCTTTTTCAGGTCTAAAATATCGAGCTCAACAGCTATTTTAAGAGCCAACCCTCACAAACCTTCCTAAAAACTAAAAGAGCTATTACTGAGTCTCAGCGAATCTTGCCATGATCAGCTCTTCCCAGGTACATTTGTTTAGAATATTTTTTAATCAACATTTACTCATCAAATGCTCTGGTCTGAATCTTACTTTAAATTAACTTAATTATGTTTAATGAGCAATATTAATTGCACAGAGAGTAAGTAGAGATTTTCTTGTTTCACAGAAGAGGTAAGGAAACCAAGGAAATGATTTGCTCAGGATGAGGAATGAAGATGGCCATCTTGAGCCCAAACAAACAGAAGTCCTCTGGTATGTGTGTGTTGAAGCAATGCTGTGTTATACAACATTTTATGATGATCTCTCACAGAACTGGTCATGTCAGCCTTGATTTCTTTTTATACTATTACAATTACAGCATGTTAGCAAAGTGTGACTGGACATTTTTAATATTATGTTTTTAAAAACACACCACCTGTTTTAAAAGCAGACAAGTATCATGAAATTGGTTTAGTTGATATAAATACCAATTGGCATTATTTCATTGTTTTGTAAATGTTATGTTATTAATTGTGAATTGATAGTTGATTGGTTTGAAGCCAGGTCTTACACTGCACAGACTAAAACACATTTGTGAGAGAAGTCAGGAACTTTGGAGAAAGATTCTAGAGGAAAAAAACACATTTACTGCAACATTAGATCAGTTCTAGAGTCTCTGAGAACTACACATGCTAATGCAGTCTCATGAGCAAGACCTTTGCTTCTGTAACTTTTTCTTAATTCTTGCAGAATGACATTTATTGCAGTATTTTTATTTGTACAGATGATCTCATCAGCCAAATGAGGGGTTTTGACCAAGTGATGCTCTTGAAAGGAGAGAAAGAAGAGGATGTGGTAAATTCTCTTCAGAGAAAAAGCTTCTCAAAAGGTCTCAAACAGCTTGAAGAATGGTAAGTGTACAGTACTACAAGGGTCATAGTTGCTCACCCTACTAAAATCACACAGAACATAAGCTGAACTCTCTGTTCATTAAACAACTTCTTCTGCATTGTGTGTTTCACTTTGACCAGGTCTGGGATGTTAGGACTGAGAGATCCTCTGGATGAGAACAAGCTACACCACATCAGTGCTGGATATCAACCACAAACTGTTTCCAGACACGAGAGAAGATGATCACGATGGGGAGATGAAACCAGTTTAGATGTGATGATGGGAATCATTATTTTCTGGAACAGTATCACATGTCTTATATGTATCACATGATCTGTATCACAGTTGACTGGATGGGACTGTGTGACTTTGAAGGACATTTCATCACTCATCTGTGTGAACTGATTTATATATGAGGTTAATGTATCTTTGATGATAATTATTTTCATTGAATCTTATTTGTCTTGATGCTACTTTATCAACTTTATAGTCTATGCTTCAATAAAATGAAAATGGTGAATATTGTGTTCTGAAGATTCTTGGTAAATACATCATTTTACTAGGTAGGCTCATATGTTTTTATTTCAGACTTGGAAAAACGACATATTAATTATTGGGATTATTTTTTTATTTAAGACATAAACATTTTTGATCGGATTAATAACATTTGGGACATCAGTACACCAGAAAGTATTTTTTTATATTTTAGTAACAAATATGCACATTTTTTGTGAAATACAGGGAGTTACAAGATTAATTATTCTGCATTACAAGATGGTGTCATGGGCTTTATTGTTACAAACACTTAAGGGATAACTGAGAATGTAGCAGGAATGATCAACGTGGATCTTGTACTGCATTAAAACCAAGAGCACGCACATTACTGATGTCCAGCACATGAGGAGCAAGATACGGGGGTGAGGAGGACATTTTTACACTGATTTCGGCTAATTAGTTATATATAATGCTAATATATATATATATAAATTAATATTCTTAGCACTGCATGAATTTGTCCTTGTGTAATAGTGAAGTATCACAATGTGTATACATTGTCCTTGATTACTGCTTTACAGTGGGGAATAGATAATGGCAAGTTGTTGCAGGTTCATCCATTATATTTCTTGCCATTTACTTCAAAAATCAAAGAAATAATCTATTATTTTCATTATTAAATCATTTCTTTCAAATTTTTCCATGTTTCATCAGATGGCCTCACAATGTCCTGTCAAAAGGTATAATAGCCATTATGAATAGAATAGAAAACAGAGGACTGTGAAAACTGTCAGATATAAATGTGACTCAGCTCAGTTTGTTGTTCATGATGAGGAGAATACATATATGTAGGTTTTACTGCCCTGCTACCCCCAGGGGCCCAGTAGCACCCCCCGGAAGAGCCCAAAACTGTACATTTCAAATGGCTGTAAATCAGAGTCCAATTAACATATCAAAGAGAAAATGGGCAGGATTATTACTTATGCTATGCTGATAAAATAATGTTGAGCTCAGTTTTCAGAAATAAGTGGAAAGCTGGCATAAAAGCATTTTAAATATTGCTCACTGTAAAATACCACATTTCAGCCTGCCTCTCAAATATATCACAGATGTTTGCACAATAAACATATTTAGATATCCAGTTTACCTTAAAATAAATAATTTATTTAGTTTCGTTAATAAAAAGTTTTAAACTACATTACCCACAAGCCTCCGTCGTTCTATCTATGGAAAGGCAACACTAGGGGGCTGTTTTTTGTAGTTCATTGAAGTTATGCTTAGGGTTAGGATTAGGATCTCGCTAAAGATGTCATTTTTCTCAAGATAGCAACACTTCATTGTTGACTTAATATATTACTAATGTGATGATAGCAGCAAAACATACTTTTTAACATGATGCGCTGTTTAATATGGGTTAAAAGATAGTCCAACCACAGACTGTCCTGAAAAGTCATAGCCAATGACATCAAAGCTGAGCAGCAGCGTCACACTTCCTTATCCATTTATGACAGATGTCTTTCGTTTTTCGGCTGAAGGGATAGATTCGGTTAACAATAGATTAAGCTTGCTACTTATTAGATTCTGTTTTATTAACGTCTTCACCTTCCTCCGTTGTTCAGCTTGACAAAAATTGGGCAATATTGATGTGCACATGCCCAGCAGTCGCAGTTGTATCCAACAGATAGATTCCTCTCATTAAATATGACACATTTTTAAGATTTGTATTTTTTTTTTTTGACCAAAGACAAATATATTTACTAATCAAATGACGTGCTTCTAAAATTTACATTGTATATTACATTGTGTTTTAAAGTTAAAATTGTTCACATTTGTGTTTCTGTGATTTACCATTCTCTACCATTTGAACCCTAGGAATAAAAACAGAAATTATAAATTAATGAATGAATGAATGAACAAATAAATACATAAAGCATAATAAACATGCATATTTTTGTAAGGATCTTCCATTATTTATTAATATGTCAAACTCATTTAAAGACAACATGCCCAAATTACTACACTGCATCCTCTGTCACCAAGCTCGTTTTTGCCACCATAAAGAATAAAAAGGCAGTTATGTTGTAAACATTAACTATTTTCAGTATGCAAATGAAAATGCTTTTATTAAAAAACAAAACAGTAAATACAGTATGTCTTTCAGAGAACACTGGAAAAAGATCAATTTTATTAAAAAAATTAAATTGACCAAAATGTTATACAACACAATGTAAATGTTTCAAACTCACAAAAAAACACCATGAAGACATGCATGTCAAGTGTGCAATATCATCTATAAAACTCAATCAGCACAGCATCAAATAAACACTGATTGTCTGAACAATGGAAGACAGAGAAAGTGTTCAGGAAAACAAACACCTGCTAGCTTTGACATAACATCATGAATTCACTTCATGACTGGAGCTAGGGGATGACTGTGTATGAATATCTCCTTTACTAAAACTCTTAATTAAAGTCTAAAAAGTTCACTGTATGAAGCTTGAAAAAGAGAACAAAATGCTTTATCAATACGAAAAATACTATTTTTAACTATTGTTTTCATCACTGGTTCTGTAATGTATTCATTATGAGCTTATAAATAAAACAAAGTTACATCTTCTGCAAAAATCAAACCACTGCAAAGTCTAATCACTGATCCAGGGACCATTTCTGTGTGTGCGGGGGATAAAGAGTTAACGAGGTGAGTCCTTGTGCATGAGGGAGAACTGCAGTGTTATCCTCAAACAATCCTGTAAAACAGAAATATTACATTACGTTCAACTTACACATTACACTGTGTTTTGTTTAGACCATAAAAGCAGCCTCTGTAAAGATGCTGTAAAATGTTAAATGAATCCATTATTGAAAGCAAGTAATTAATAACAAGCTATAGTCATATGAATTATTTTGATAGTGTCAGATGAGACAGTCCTGGGGCTTGTACAATATCATACAAGTGTTAAACTGGATTATTAAGACTGTGATGTGTTTAGTACAGTATGTGAAATATTGATAATTAGATATTAAAAATCTCTTTAAACACATAAGTGTCCCATAAGGCAGTGGCTCCCAATCCTGGTCCTGGAGAACCCCAACACTGCACATTTGAGATGTCTCCCTGATCAAACACACCTGATTCAACTCATCAGCTCATCAGTGAAGACTCCAAGGCAGATAAGAAAGACACCAAAACCGTGCAGTGCTGGGGTTCTCCAGGATCAGGATTGGGAAACACAGTCATCAGGTCATGAAAAGTTCGACACACACTCGTGGTCATCATGCTCACTCGAACACTAGGCCAAATACAGGAAAGACTTCAAATAAGTAATCAAGTGGTCAAGTGAAAAGATGGCAAGTGTGGGTATTTGGACAGTGCAACAGTTTAAGAAACAACAAATGCTGTACAAATTATAACAGCAGGAATTTTTGATAAAAGAGACAAACTATCACAGACTTACTGCTGCAAATATCTGCCTCCGCAGCTTTCTGTCTTCTCCATTTCTGAAGGAATCCCTCTCCAGAAACACCACTGGGCTGACTGCCTTTACGTCTTTTCAGCAAAAAATAAAAATAATAAAAAAGGGGAGAGAAAATAAAATTGAATTATATACAGAATGTTAATAATGATCTGTGAGCAAAATATATATATATATATATATATATATATATATATATATATATATATATATATATATATATATATATATATATATATAAACTGATATGAATGAACTGCAAGATGGAAAAATACATGTTTTATTATTTATTTTTAATTTGATTTTTTTTTTTGGATTCACATTAAAAGGTATTAAAAGAATGGTAAAGAACACATGATTACTGTGATATCTGTCATATAAAAGCACATAAAAACACTAACATTACAGTGATACAAACATAGCTGGTTTGGTGATTATTGTATTGTTGTATTGATTATTAATATATCATAGTAAAACTACAGTTACAGTTACTAATGTCCCATTTACTGTGTTTTAACTTCACATTTCATTTATTACTATTGTGTCGTGATTACCATGATTTTACTACAAATACAACTTACATCATTGATCCTGAAATTAATAATAATATAAAACGGATCGAAGGTCTATGGCACGTCACGTGACAGATAGAGTTTAATCACACTAATTAGCAGCTGTGTTCATTTATTTAAACGCAATGAAACTCAAAGACAGCCGCGGATGACCGATATAATACAGCGATTAAACATATGGCACTAATCTGATTAATAAAGAAGACAGAATACATTTGATAAAAGGCATTAAAAGAGCGTATATACGACTACTCACCCAAACTGGGGAACTGATAGCAAGTATCGCGCGATGTGTGCTGAATGAGACTTCTTGAACGTGATTTCATAGCGATAAACATCTCATGTCCTCGTGTCGAATTCTGACGCCAAAAGTTTCCCACTGAAAGCAATGAAGGTCGTAGTGCTTCGATAGTCGACGCCGAGAGGCACATTTGGCGTCAGAAAAGTGACGCTAGGGGCGCTTGACCATGCTTCGGTTTTTGACGCCTTTGGAGTGAGAATGGGTTGACAGTCTGTATGAGGAAGTCAACAAGAGAGAGTCATGAAAGTGAAAGTTACCTGAGGCCAAGAATGGAAGGTGTGTTTGAGGAACGCATGCAGCGTGTGTGTGTGTGTGTGTGTGTGTGTGTAGGTGCATTGTCAAACACTTGTGATGTTTAGTTTTATTGTATTCATTACATTAGAGCAATTTTCAATGAAACCTCAACGTCCAAACCTCTGTTAATTCCCAATAAGAGCTTAGACGTCTGACAGAAATAAAGACAGCTGCTGCTGTTTGTGCAGTTGAATTTATCTAATGCTGTGTGCAATACGTAATCATATTTATTTATTTTCACCGTGCCACCTTACTCTGCTGTTAAATGTCACTAAGCACTTGCTGGGGGTTATGGAAGGTTAGAGCTGTATACAAAGTAAGGTGTGTAGCAATCTTTTCTGTATAGTGTCAAATACTGTGTTTTTTTTTTATATAAACTTTATAATGCCAGAGTTTACATATTGAATCTTCAGTAATATTAACTATATAAAATATATGTCCCTGAATCCTGCTCATCTTTTATATGGTAGTACTAGAAGAGACAGTTCATTATGATTGAAGTCAATCAATCAGCAGCACATACAAGTGTTTGAGCCACATAATGAGCGCTCAGACGTCAAACATCTCTGATATATGTGTGTGTGTGTGTTATTCTGAGACCAGTGGGACTGTCTTCCACAGCTGCAGTGTTGATGATAATAATAATTCAAAATTAATAAACCCAGGCTGTTCTACATGGATGTATCCAACTTATTTCTGCTGTCTGTGAATAACTAGTAAAGTATGCCTCACACACCTCAGAAGAGTTGCTGATGACCACTAGAGGACAGTGTTGAGCTGGAAAGCAGTGGCGGTTCTACATTGAAATACACCCTGGGCGAGACCCCTTTCGAGCGCCCCCCCACCCCCCCCCCCACACACACACACACAAAAAATAGCAAACAAAGTTCTGCACAAACAGCAATACTTTTATTATAACAACTGTTTTCATATGATGTGAGATCATTGCATGCATGTTTCCAATTTGCCATTCCTGCACTTGTTAAATTGATGTTCCTCTTGGAAAACAATTTGCAGCAGAAGCAAAAGAGGCTGTTGTTCTTAATTGAAGAAATCAGCCAACTTCTTGCCATCTTTTCACCACTTACTAATGTCTTATTAAAATATTAGTGGTGGCAACTTCTCCCATTACTCTCATTCCTACGGAAAACAAAGCCAGGTGGCACTTTACTTGGTCCTCTGTGAACCAGCTCAGTCCGAATCCTGTCAGTCAGATGTGAGGGCCAGTGGGGCTCAGTGGGGGTTCAGCTCCAGGAATTTCTATCAGACAGCATATTGGCATATTACTCAAAACACATAGCAGTGAAAAAACACAGTCCTACTCATAAATTATCAGAAATATTAAAATTACATTAAATTGCAGTTGTCTTGTAGCCCACACACACACACACACATACACACACACACACGATATGCACACCTGAAAGCTCATGATGGGTAGAAGTAGAGGCAAAGAGGTCTTCATCCTCAATATCAGATATTTGTGGAGACATATGTGTAGCGGAGGAGGTGGTTGGCTCATCCTGACCAGTGGCAGAGGATGCTCCAAAATATTTTAGAAGTGCCCATGAAATTGCAATTTAACTGCATTTGAAATCAAAAGACCATAGGATAATGTTTTATAAAGCTAAAACAGCCTAGGGTCAAATTGACTCAAAACATAATAGAAGGGTTACATAAACATGCTCTTACACACTAACTGGCTGTCATTACACGCTATATCCTCCTAGACCCGAAAAAAAACAAAAAAAAACATTTATTTATTTCATTTTTCCCCCATGTCATCACATTGTTTAGAGCATAGAAACAAATAGTAAAAAAAAAAAATACATTGAAAAATTATATTTTATTCACGTTATGCTATGGTCACTGGGACTCAGTTGTTTAAAAAAATAAAATGACTTTAAATTATATGTATAGGCAAAAACAAAAACTTTTTGGGTTTCAGGATATTTTTCAACCAAAATTTGTATATCAATCTAACTTTCATGGAGGTGCCATTAGGTCACTGCCTCAAATTATACGCATGACACACTTTTAGTTATGACTTGTAAAACTATACTCAGGAAACAATACTTAGCATACTGTGTAGCAAATAAAATGCCGTTGGTTATTTACAGGGCCTAATGTTAAACCAACTGATGGAAATGATAACTGAACTTTTAACAGTTTTATTGCAAAGCACAATATTATAAATTAGATCTCGTGATTGAGTTGAAACCAAATTATTGTTCTATAAGCATAGCAAGAGTCTTAGCAAAAAGGCTAACAAAGAGTTATACCCACCACAAATTAACATTAGCCCTTCATTCATGAAATGGATACTGTAATCATACAGAGACAATAGTTGCATACCTTTATCTTTTGCTCGTTTCTCCTCTTCTTCTTTTCTTTTTTTTCGAAATTGGGCACCTGGCTTTGACCTTTTCTTCTCCATCTCTGTTTATTTGGCACTCGACAATCAACAGATTTCCCATCCCCCCAACTGTCACTCAGGACCAGAAGTCAAGACTAAACCAATTCACCCTGATGACCGCATAATCGTTTTGTATTACCTAGTTTCATTTGCAGGAACTATAGGCCTGTATTATAACATTATGAATGAAATGTGCGTTATTTGGAAGAAAGTCGAAGTGTGTGACTGACTTTAGCCTATTATTAATTATATTACTAGTGTGGATCCCCCGTCCCCGTCCACCCCCGCCCTGTCCGTTCCATTTGAGAGAGACCCAGAGGTGAAATGTCGCACGCGCCTCTCGCCCCACTCCCTTACACTTCTCTCACAACACAAAGCTTCAGTGGATATTTTAAGCAAGCAGGGGCGCCGGCAGCTGCAGGGAGCGCCAATTTGCCAATTCCACACACAGTGAAATGATATAAATGACGAAAAACGACACAGAGGATTTTTTGTTTATCTGCTCGTGCTGCCGCCCCCAATGTGTCACGAAAAAATGACGCCCCGGGCGGCTGCCCGGTTCGCCCGTGCCTAAAACCGCTACTGCTGGAAACAGTATCGAGCAACCAGCAGCACTTCACCACTGAAGAGGAGGATGTTGATATTTAATCATATAAAGGGTAATTAATATAAGCACATTTCTAGACTATTGACAAATCAGCATCTCATTTTGGTTTGCTTATATCTGAAGTATAATTAGAACAAAGAGTAGAGGACATTTTTATTTATTTATTTATTTTTATCAATAGTAAGTGTATGCAGCCATGAGGCAGAACCTGATTTTACGAAGTGAGACATGATCCGGGGACAACATCTTTGTTGTCCCTGGAACAACATTGTGATTAACCAATCAGATTTGAAGAACCAGTTTATAGATTTTATGAAGTTTAAGCTAGGATCACTGTTTGGTGCTTGTACATGAGTGTCATTCAGCTATCATTTCCTCTGATTTTAGGGATTTCTCATGGTTAAGGTTAGGTTTAGGTGTAGGGATATGGACAAGATTAAATTTTTGGAGTAAAATGTTGTTCCAGGATCAACAGAAAATATTGACCTAGGAACACATCTAACTCAGCAAATTCGGGACGTGCCAGCTATGAAATCGGTAAAATCAGAGACCATTCACTTTTGATGTAAGCTATATTGTGGGACAAAATAGCATCCAAGTATCTTTTACTTCATGAGGATGAACAAGAGCTAATTTTATGGGATGACTGGTATGAACATCTTTCACACTGGTTGTCCCTTTCAGTTGCATGATTAAAGGAGGACTACAGGATGAGATGAGTATTGATGAATGCAGAAAGGTGAGGATGTGTTTTAGCTTGTTTATTTATTAACCTGAATAATGAGGACAGTTCTTTTTTCATTTACAGTTGAACTTTCCCCAAAAATATAACTTCTATGTCTTATTTCATTGTAAAAAAATAAAAATAAATAAATACAATAATAATAATAAAAATACAGTAAAATACCAGCAGATGTGGTTGCAAAAAATATGATAACAGCATTTTGGATTTTACAGACTGAACTAAATATGCTGTAAAAACCTGTATTTCATGAACTGATATAATGTTAATATTCCAACCTACTGAAGTAGTATAATCTGTTCTGTACCTGCACCGTCAACCACCAACACAGGTGGAAATAAGACACCACATGATAAATCAAAGTTCATCACAAGTTGAGCTTTATTGTCATGCTGCTACATGTGTGGACATACAGTGGACAGTATGCAGACATAAAACAATGAAGTAGAACCAGGGCCGTATTAAGACAGTGTGGTGCCCCTGGGCACTATACCTAAAATCCCCCCCCCCCCCTCCCAGACATAATTAAGGTGATTTCTCAAATCAAACTTGTCCAGCTACCATATTTTTTGGACTATAAGTCGCACCTAAGTTTAAGTCGCATCAGTCCAAAAATACGTCCTGACAAGGAAACAAACATATAAGTCACACTGGACTATAAGTCGCATTTCTTTACAACCAAGAACCAAGAGTTCACATTTCTGTCTCCAGCCGCGAGAGGGCGCTCTATGTTTTCAGTGTAGAATACAGGAGCACTGAGCAGCATAGAGCGCCCTCTGGCGGCTGGAGACAGTAATGTTTTAACTTCAACTTCAATGGTAAACAGGGAGAGTGCAGTCAATCGCATCTGTGTCATTGTCGTCCTGAGCTCATTCTTCACTCGTTTTAAAAAAAAACTTTCGATCCCTGGAACATTTTGAATTGTAGCTAAACGTCTAGAGTCCTTGTCTTTCTTTAACTTTCTTTTTGCAAAACCACTCCATTGACGTCTGTCCATTTTGATTCATTTTCTGTAGCAGTTAAAAAAGACACATTTGCGCGTACTTGTTGTGGACAAACTCAACTCTGACAGGGACGGAAGGGGGGGACTGATAGTGGTCATGTAATCTTTATTTATTTATAATTTATTATTATTATTATTATTATTGTTGTTGTTGTTAAGTTAGTGTTCATAAACAAGTTATGTATGGTCTTTTAAGAATTTCAAGTTAATAATAAAACAATTTACGAAAATATTTTTAAAGCTTGTGTCATGTGTTGCCCCCCTAGTTGTTGTGAATGGTTGGTGCCCCTGGGCACTGGCCCAAGTGCCCTTATGGTTAATCACAAGTACACCCGGCTGTAGCCTGCAGATCGAGGCAGGGCTGCACCTGGGGCGGGGTTTTACTCTGATTGGTTCAATCATCTTTCATAGACTTACATAATAGGAAATGTGTGCGTAGTTGGTGTAGGATGGAGAATGCTGTTTAAAAAGTTAAAACGCTGTACAGTTTTTTGTTAACTTGACTCACTATGTCTTATTTATTGAATCAAGAGATGTTAGCTGCTGCAAGTTTACTCTTCTTGACCAGATTAATTCACAAATTAATAATTGGGACGTTCTAAAAGCACGCTTAACGTATAAGTATGTCCCTTTATGCATTAACACTAGAACTACCAAGGCAGTCATTTTGACCATTTTAAAGATTTGCAATGTAATAACTTTGTTGAAATAAAAACCATATAACTACAGTTCCATGACTTTTCTTAAATTAATGTACATTTTATTTTAACATTGTTATTTTATTAAAATTACAAAACACAAAAGAGTTCTGAGTATTTCTACCTTGAATGGCCATAGCGGTCAATTTGACCGCACATATATTACAGGCGTTGTATCTCCTCAGCGCTTTTTCCCGCCGTTAAAGATGTGCGTAGCTATTGCCTAGCAACCTTTCTGTGGCAGTTTTGTATGCTTTTGCTAAGCTAAAACTTAGCTTTACCATCAAAACGGCAACAAGAAAGAAAATGACTGTCACTGAGGTTTTATCCTTGCTTGAGAACATTGATGAGGCAGAGTCTGATGGAGGAGCAGAGAGCGATGTCTCTTGGTCTCTTGACAGTTCGTCTGACACTGATTCAATTTTGTGTTATGATGTTTATTATCTGTCCTAATATAACAGAACTATTTATTCATTCTAGATTTCATTAGAGGCTGCATAAAATTGTTTCCGATTCGTGTGGTCCAAACATTTCCGATAATGCTAAAGCATTGTAAACTCCAAAAGTCAAAATGTATTGAATAAAGACAGATGTAATAATTTCCAAAATTCACAATATATTTTTATCTAACAAAATATTCTGCTTCATTTTATATTTGTTGACATTTTGACTTTCAAAAACAACATTTTAACTGCGGTGAAAAACTTTGATCTCCAGCTTGCCGGATGCAAATTGCGGAAAGCAAATTGCGGCATGCACTTTTGTGGGAGGTCTAGTAGCTCTTACACAATAATATCACGAACATATTATATTATGAATGCTTAAATTACCCCACATTTTTCATAAAACATGACCATAGAAGCTTTGAAGTAAATATAACATGACAAAAATGTCATTCACTGCTGTCTGGTATGAACAGTCAAAATGACCGCTATTGGCAGTTCTGGTAGTTATAGAACTCCGGTAGTGCTAGTGTTAAAACAGTGTTTTAAAAAGACCAAACTCAGTAAACAAATTATTTAATAAAGCATTCTATTCTGTTCTAATTCAGAGGATTGTTGCCCGATATCAAAGAAATCCCTCCAGCTTTGACCCTGTTAAAAAACTAGTGGATGCCATGATGTCAGAAATGACTAAGAGGTTTGCCAGAGTGGAACACATTGAAAAGCTTGCTGATGCTACTTGCCTGGACCCAAGGTTCAAAAAGCAAGCTTTTGTCAATCACCAGGCAGCAGAAGAGACAATAAAGAGGATTATTGAAGCTGCAGCAGCTATTAACCCATCTCAGAGTGAGGAGGATACTTCAGATCCTGGTGCGACTGCCAGTGCAGAGGCCATGTTTTGGGAAGACTTTGACGAGAGGGTAGCAAGTTTGAGGCCTTCTGCTACCTCTTCTAAGACCTCAGATGCTATGATGGAGATGCGCGCCTACCTTGCAGAGCCACTCTTACCCCGCACATCAGACCCTCTGGCCTGGTGGAGGATATGTTCACCAGTATACAAAAGCCTTTCTGAAGTCACGAAGACAAGACTTTGCATTGTGGCCACATCCGTGCCATCTGAAAGATATTTTTCTAAAACTGGGCAGATTATATCTGATAGACGAAACAGACTCAGCCCATCCAAGGTCAGGGAGCTTGCTTTTTTGAATGCAAACATGCCTTAAAGCAAGTCCTAAAAATATAGCCACAGTGTGTTATTTATTTTAAAGCTTATTTATTTTTATTTATTTAAAAAAAGACTAGCTTGTTGTGCAGTATTTAGTTTTTCTTTTTTTATATATGGTACTTTTAAAGTTCATTTGTTAAGGTTATTAGACCCTGTGGCTTTATTATCTTTTAATTTTAATTTAATTTTTAATTATTTACCTTTTTATTATTTTAATTTATTTTGGAATAGTTTTCCTCTTTGTTACAAAGCTTTTCTGGCACATAAACAAACAATAAACAACAATTAAAAAGTATGTACACAGTGTTTTTTAATGTTTATAAAGTGTCATATGTTACAAGAGTATGGTTTACACAGACAACCTGATTTAATAACTGCACAACTAAACAAAAACAAACAGAGAGAGAGAAAATATCAACATTTTAAGCCAACCAACTCTTTATTTCCACATTCGCTGTTATGGAAAAATACCATTATGACAGAAATTAAAAGCAACAATTTGAAACCAGAAATGCATACTGTCAGAGTAAATAAATAATAATAATTACTACGCACCCATTTGTAAAGAAAGTAGTAAATTAACTAATTTCTAGCCAATGTTGTCACGTCACGGGACAAAAGAACGACCAACCCGAAGAACCGAAAGATGAACTATTCAATTCTCTGCATTCTCTTACTGTCTATGGTTTTAGCGTATGGGTCTGTCACGTGATTAAGGAATGATTCGATCTGAAGACTCATGAGATGAACTAATCAATTCTCTTTCCGGCTCATAATGCATTGGTTTTAGCGTATTGGGCTGTCACGTGATTAAGGAACAAGTCAAAAACCCGATAGACCCGAACTATGAACTAATCAATTCTCTTTCCAGCTCAGACGGTATTGACTGACAGGTGAATTACTACTACTAGAACAGAACCTATAGAACACTGAGCATGCACGACTGAACGAATCACTCCCGAGACGACTCGTTCTTCCCGAGTCACCTTAAAGATTCGTTCAAAATGAACGAATCGTTCATGAACGGCACATCACTAGTATCCAGACCACACATGCGATGATGCATTAATCATTAACACGCAACCAGTGTCGTCTAACCACATTTTCTTTTGCTGTTTTTGCCACAATAAAGATTACATCAGTAAAAAAACAACACTGATAAGTCAAGTGTCAAATTGCACAACTAAAGCAAACACTTACCACCATTATGGTGACATCAAACCAAACTATAACTTTTAAACATACATCAACATCTAAACATCTGCTTAAATCTTAATTAGAATGTTAGGGGATAATGTTCTTATAATGTTATTAATAAATATTTTTAGAATGTTTTTAGAGAACGTTATCCTATCTTTTGAGAGAACATTCTGGTAACAAAAATAAAACCACCCGCTAAAGACATTGTTAAAACAATCCATGGGAATGTTCTTAGAACACTTTTAGAACAAAAAAAAATCTAGCTAGTTATACATATTTTACATAACGTTAGTGACAATACCTGCGTATGGTCTTCACTGTCCATAATCTGCAACATAGATCCTAGAAATGTTTTGCATAAATATTTAGCACAAAATGGGTAAGACACAATAAAAATGCAATTTATCTATGCTGCTAATGCTGTTTTCACATGTTCTTGGGAATAATCGTAAAAATGAGTTTTGAAGGTAAAATTGCACATGAATGTCCTCCCATTTTCAAACTTGAATGCAATGATCTTGTAATCATGATTTAACTACGTCAAGACTAAAACATCAACCGCCAAGACACTGTACTTTTTCACAACTTGAAATACGTTGTACAAGTCTTAAGACTGTTTAACAAACTTACCCCTTCCAACTCATCTTTCTTGAGGCTGAAAAGCCTGTAGATGCAGCAGGCTCAAGCTCCGAATCGATTTAAAAAGAATAGGGAGCCGTCTGATCTGCTGTTTATAGCTCTCATGAATGTTACACAACGATCAACCTGCACAGTGTAAATAGCCAAAACCTGGATATTTTAAGTGTCCCGTATGAACGGCGTATATGTCACCCTGTCAAAACGTCCTTACTGTGTTTCTGGGCCTTAAACATTTCAGTTACATTGCTGCCTATGCAGGGTCAGAAAGCTCTCAGATTTCACCAGAAATATCTTAATTTTCTGTGCTGAAGATGAATAAAGGACTTACGGATTTGTAACTACATGAAAGTGAGTAATTAATGATGACATTGGTGCAAAATCATCTGTTGTTTTAAGTCCATTTTAATGTAAAAGTCCATTTTGCTGGTCACAGATTCCTCTTTTTTGGCTTTTCTGGCTGCCAACATGGGCAATCAAATCTGCATGGGCTATATGAATGTCTACAGAGAGTTTAAACATGGGGGAAAGTCTACATTTTCCTGTGTCTGATAATGAAACCACTTCCTGTGCAAGTTTAGCACTATTTAAAAAACAAGGTACACTTCCTGAGAGACCACAGCTCATCTATGGACGCATACAGCAAGACATAATAAAAAAATTATGGAATCTGAGATTTATGTACACAGAAATATTAATAACACATCTGGACCTCGAACACAGAGTCGCCACCAAACTGATGGAAATGCCCAAAAGCAGAGTAAGCAGAAAGTTTCATTTGAAGCAGAGATAGTGGTGCTAATGTTTAAGAAACTAAAAATTCTTAGATAATTTAATATAACTGTTTAGATCATTTGAATAACTATTTTCAAGTAACAATGTTTATATATTTCTGCTTTTATATTTAAAGTATTAACAAAATATTTTCCTTGGTTGTACATTTTACTGTGTAGGCCTAGCATTTCTAGAAGCTTTGTCATTATAATAGAGCACAATGCACTGTCAGTTACTTAAATAATTCAATTGTAAATGCTAAAAATCATAATAATAAATACAGATGGAAGCAGCAATTAAGGGGCCAAGCACTCCACTGGAAAATTGAGGAGCTAAGCATTGCATGGAGCATCACACCAAATGCAACAATGAGCAATTATGGCAATTTTAGGATGACTGTAATTGAAATTGTAATTGTAATATGATTAAATGGCTTATCACTAACAGTCTAGGAGGAGTTTGAAAAAGTAGGTTTTCAACATTAATCAAAATGGCGGACAGGAAGTCTGGCCAATATCGGCATAATTGGTATCGATGTTCTCAGCACGACCCAAAGAATATAGGGAGATCTGTTAATTTCAATAGTCTAATTTATTCAAAAGTAATTGTAAATTTCACTATAACTTTTTTTTTTTACCAAAAGGTGGCACTGTGCCCAAAATTTTTGAGTACCATTAGGGCATGGTGCTACATATTTTTGTAATTACTTTCACAATGCATTTTCACTAATGCATTTGTAAAATACAGCATTTTAGAACATAATTAAAAATGGCCTGACAATTGGGTGTTATTCAACTTAGCATGATGCACCCAATCTAAAGAGACCAGTTTTGTGATTTTTGTATAAACCATTCAGAAGTTATAAGCAAAAATATGAAATGTTCATATCTCCTGACCACTAGGTGGTGCTGCATCGATACAATGCAGGTAGTCGCAAGTCATGCTCGTTATAACACACATGCTGAGTCCCAATTCGCATACTATTCGTCTTAAATAGTATGCGAAACTAGAATTAGTACGTCCCAAATCGTAGTATGTTGAAAATAGTATTCCAAAGATACCCGGATGGTCTACTATTTCCGGTTAGATTTCGAAGTGCAGATCAATGCACACTCTAAGTGCTAATATTGCCCACAACCAGAGGTGGAGAGTCCAGGGGTCAGAAAGTAAAAGTCCTGCCACATTTTTGCTCCACCCATGAACTCAGCAGCTGATTTCACCAGAGGAGGAAACAAGTCATTCCTTCCAAGTCACAAACTAGTCTCAACTCAAATCCCAAGTCCTCAAAGAGTTAAAGTCAATGAGATAATTAAGAGACTAATTAAATGATGATTGTGCATTGGTGATGAACACCTGCTGTTATTGTGCGTTACAGAGGATCAGATGCTGATGTTTTATTGGTTAAAATTATGCCACCATCATTGAGATCAGTGTTTGCTTCAGTTGGGCTCTTGACCTTTGGTTTCTTATGTTAGATATTTCTCTGTAAAAGTACATGTGCTGTTATAAAACAGTGCGATCTGTGCTTTGCAGAAAACCGTTACTAGCTCCTTTTACATGATCAAGTAATTATTAGGCATCAGTCTGTTTATTTCCAAATCAATTTTATGTATTTATTATTAACAAATGTTCAGTTTTTAAATAACCTACCTTGTGGAACTGTTGGTTTAATCACTATAATGAATACATTTCCTAATGTATGTAATAAATATACATTTTTTCGAAATATTTTCCTAATAAGACGCACAGACATCATGACCCAGCATATGAATCTCAACAATGGTGAAAATCAACAAAACACTTCAAGTTGAAGTGCATGCTGGGTAACACCATAGTAAAAACTCTGATTATGCACTGTAGCATGAATAATTATTGTAACCACTTTTGAGGATCATATGATAAGTGCTCATGTCTAAAATCCCGAGCCTGTACAATTTTTCCCCCAATATTTAAGCATTACAATAATATTTGTTTAATAGGACTTTTTTGTAGTTCAGTAATTGCTGAACATAATTTAACAAACCAAAGAGAGACACCTTCATGAAGTTAATTAAAATGTTTTAGATAAAAAAGGGCAATTAAATTTTCTACTTCAAGCTTTTAATTCAGCAATGTGTTAATGTTTACTACGTAACACAACAGCAAGTGTTTAAAAGCAAATTACTTTGAATTATTAAAAGGGTCAAGAGCCCAACTAAAGCAAACACTGATCTCCATGATGGTGGATTCACCATGATTATGGTGACAAAGTTTTTTTTTTTTTTTTTTTTTTTTTTTTTTTCAGTTGATTTCATCCAAGGCTGTGCTTAAAGTCAATTGTAGTTCTTGTGTTTCTCTTTTCTTCAGTGATGTTGATTGTTAACAGCAGGTGTTCATCTCTAATGCAGAATTATCATTTAATTAGTCACTTAATTATCTCATTGACTTTAACTCTTTGAGGACTTGGGATTTGACTCAAGACTTGTTTGTGACTTGAAAGGAATGACTTGATTCCTCCTCTGGTGAAATCAGCTGCTGGGTTCATGGGTGGAACAAAAATATGGCAGGACTTTTACTTTCTGACCCCTGGACTCTCCACCTCTGCCCACAACCCATTGCGTACGGGAGGGAGGAGCTTTGCTATGGCTTTGTGGTGATGTAAACATGGCAGCCGGGTGCAGCAGCAGAGATGCGCCCTCAGCTTTTAAGTGTAAGAATTCAAATGTTTAACCCTAATTAAAGTTATATTTTATTTCGTTACACACATTGCACATGAACGTCAGAACCAGCCGCCTCACAAACGACCTGCGTTTGGTTCTACGACGCAGCCTTGCTTCCTCACTCCTCAACTTGGTAGAAGCACACATAGAAAAATGTATTGTGAAAAAAAAACGATGAGAAAAAATGATGGGAATAGTAAATAAAATTTTATTGGACATAAAGAATGAATGAAACGTTAACAGTTGTGGTGTGCTTAACTAGGCAACCACGTTGTCGTTCATGTTGCATGACGTCATCGAAGTATGTCCCAGAGCGTGCATACTCTTTTGCTACACACTCAAAAGTATGTACTTTTCCCTCACAAAAAAAGTACATACTTTTAGGTCGTAGTATAAGTAGGCGAATTGGGACTCAGCAATAGTTTGGTCTTAATAGGCCAAGCCTCATATGCATTTTTGGGTGCATTTCATCGAATTTGAGAACGGTTGGACAAATCAACTTGAATTCCATACATTTTTGCCAGCATGGTCTGAAGATGATCTGAGCCAATTTTGGTGAGTTTCAGAAAAAACGTTTAGGATGAGTTCGAAAAACAATTGAAAATAGCAAAAAAACTCAACTTTGCAATTTTTTTTTTATTTTGGTGTTTATTCGACTTGGCATGAGCGAAGGATTCAGAGAGAGAGTAATTTTGTGGTTTACGTTTCAAAAGTCATTAGCATAAATAAATGTAAACTTTGGACAAGTGGTGGTGATAGAGAGTTGGAAGTAGAGACTTCAAATTTGCTATGGTTAATATTTATACTGTCCTCTATCAGTGTGCCATATTTCACAACTTTACGCAAGTGGTTCTATGGGTTGCCATAGACTTTCAGCAGAATAAATGGAAGAAGAAGAATAATGCCAACGGATGGTGATGGCGAGATGAAGCCTCATGAAGCTTATAGCTTTTCAGCAAAGTGGTTATAAACACTTTGATAAAAAGCTTAAAACTTAATGAGATACCAATGGATACAATAGTTGCCTACGCACCTTCTGTGCTTAGCCTCTAATTATTTCATAATAGTTAGGGAATTATCATTAATATAATTCATATTTGTGTGATTTGGTCCTGTTTTTTAGGAGGAAGTAGATGTTTGGTGTTGATCACAGTGTGTTTCCAGATTATTTGTGTTATTCTGCTGATCAACAACATACTGCTGCACATCACCATCAGAACAGAGAGAGACCTGTTAAAGAGTTACAAGAACATAGTTGAAGAGCTCAATCAAACCATCAACAGCTTACAGGACAACACTGATCTAATAACTGAAAAACATCACCTGCAGAACAACCTCAGCTCTTTGAGTCAGAAGAACCTGGTGCTGGAGACCAAAGTTAAAGATCTCACTGATGAGAAAGACCAGTTACAGAGAGATTTGGACTTTTTGAATAAAAAGGGCTCAGTTTATTTATTCTTGTCCACTGAGTTGAGCTGGTCTGACAGCAGACAGTACTGTATGGATCATGGAGCTGATCTGGTCATTATCAACACTGAAGAGAAGCAGGTGAGTTTGTGTGAGAGTCTGTTAATGAATGAGAGCAATCACACTTATTCCTGTTGTTCTTCACACAGAGGTTCATATCTTCATTAGTCAAGGAAAGAGTGTGGATTGGTTTGTCTGACACAGAGGACGAGGGCGTCATGAAATGGGTGGATAATTCAACACTGAAACAAGGGTAAGAGCTAAACATCACTGTGTATTATTTTTGTTTTAGTCTTTATGATTACCATTTTAAAATCACAACCTTCAGAAGAAAGCAGAAGAGAAAACTCTTCCACATACACCACAACTACAGCTATTATACCTTTTTATGGCAAAAAAAAAAAGTATTGTTGATTCATAAATTTGTGCTCCTAAAAAACTGATCCTCTGATACATGTTGTTCAGGTTTTGGCTCAACGGTGAGCCAAACAACAGCGGTGGAAAAGAGGACTGCATTGAACTGAATTATTATAGAGTGAAAACAAAATGGTCACTGCTGAACAACTGGAATGATCTTTCATGCTCTGAGAAGAAAAAGGGGATTTGTGAGAAATAGGATTCATAACAGTCTTGTTGTTTTGCTTCTGTTATCTAATGTAATAATTCTTATTGCAAACACTTAAGTTCTGATTGTGGTTCCTACCTTTACAAAACAAACAAACACAAAACAATCAGCTGATCTGAAATTTGTTAGAAGGAAAATGTCAAAGTGTCATTTTCTTATTGCTATACTCATATTTGTTCCTCATGGCGTGATTTCAGGACACAAAACCTTTGATGTGTTCATGTTTTGCTCCATAACAAGCAATGTCAACAAGTTTTGAGGAGACAAATACAATACACTACAGAAATCTAAAGTGTCCAGATTACTCTGATTCACCTTGGTATTCTTATATTCAGTGTCTGTCAAACCCCTTTTAAATTGTTTCTGTTTGAATAAAATTTTCCTTTACTATCATTACCAGAGTAAACTGAGCATTTTTGTTTTCATTTCACACATCGTGTATCTGCTTTATTGCTCTGTTTCCTTCAGTGGAGAGCAGGTTTATCAGACTGAACTGATCAGAGAGGAAGAGGAACAGCAGAGCCAGCACTTTATTCTGCCAGTTTATGGATATATTTTTTATCTTTCAGTCTTAAAAGAAAAATAATAATTATAAAAATACAGTTTGACACCAAATAATTTATTATTTGAACCTTAATAAATAAAACATAAAGATTATTTTAAGTCAGCCCTGAGGATAAAAATCCTGTAAAAAGGCACTGATATATATTATATAGCCTACAATTTAATCCAGTTTTATCAACATCTCCCGTTTTTGCACATGTATCCTGTAAAAACGGTGGATCACAGTTGGAGAAACCCATAGTTTCAGCTAAAGGACTGAAATTGATATTGTCATGTGATCTTGCGTGATTGTATGGTGTTTCTGAACTTGCAATACCTCGATGTTTAGTGAACTGACACGCATTAGGAAAGCCCATTGATCATTAAGATCTACTGTAGACAGATCAGTTGGAAAGAACCTAATGACATTAATCTGACTAATGCAGCACTTTGAGTATTTTTAATTAATGAATTGGTGAGTTTAATTACACATATTACACATTCTCAGATTACAGGAGTTATATCAAACTATATGTGGTTTTATTAACAAAGTTCGGGAGAAGCACGATCAGATAATCATCCAATTTGGTACAGGTGCATCTCGTTTAGCTAATCATCTTATAGCACGCACGCGTATATATATCCAGTCTTCCTACCTCCTGTCCCACGACAGTTTTTCGGCATAGACCGTCTGTCAGCATTCGGTTCGCGCTGTCCGTCATCTTATCACAGGCCCAATCTTCCTTCCGACGAAGATATCTATCCGCCGAACACCAACAAGCGTCATCGGTCAGCTGCTCTTCTCGCCAAGCCACACGTTGTGGCCAAAAGCTCGTGCAAATCCTTGAGCTCGCCTCACTCGGCAACACGATTTTCTCGCCAGGACCGGGCTCTATTATAATGCTGGATCGCAGCCGTGCTCCAGTTCTCCCCGCAGTAAACCTCTCTCGCTTTTTCAGCCGTGGCGCAGTTCGATGCTGCCTCCACTAGCGGCGAAGACCGTGCGTTGTTGTAGTGGCATGTCGTTCGTGAAAGAATCGTTTTTTCGAATGAATCTCCTAGGCGAACGAATCGTTCTCGGTTTACACTCATTCATGAAGAATTTTTCAGAGTTGTCATCCACAATGAGCGAGTTTCATATGAGTCTCAGAGATCGAGAGCTCTCATTCGTGAACGAAAGGACTAAACCGGTATACATGTCGAGTTGATTAAACAGATACATGTCGTTCGTAAACGCAAGGAACTCTTATCAATTTTGTTAAGATGAGAGTAAACCGGGTCAGTTAGCCATTTAGCATGTCAATCTTGCAAAATGTAAAGCGCAGTTATAGGTACTGTTCACATATTGTTTACATATTTAGCATACAAAAGATAAATTCCACGTTTAATCCCCGATTTATGAACGTGAATATATAGATCAATATATGAACCGTCTGACCAAACAATTAAAATGCTAATCATGCAAGAAAACCTCGTGATTTGCTCATCTGAACAATTTAAATAGACGTTATATATAGAATGCGCTTATGAAGACGCCAAAATTTGTTAAACGGCGTTATGACTTAACTCTGTCCGATGACGATGCCACTTTTTAACCACGAAGCAAAGGCTTTTTGCAGAGTTGTCATCCACACCGAAATGTCTAAAGACATTACATTTGCTTTACTGTGCATGTTTAAACCTCACTGAGATGATACAGACATAAGTTTCATGCAATTATTCCGGCAGGATCAATTATTTAAGGACATATTTCACCATTTACTGGCATGATTATTCAGAATTTTTCACGCTACTGCCTCGTGTTTGGCTGCAGAACAACAAGTGTGAGTAAATTTTCTATCGTCTTTTTAGGACTGTTATATGAAAAGCATGCAAAGTAAATGTCTTTAGAAACGGCTTGAATTTGAATTACTGCAATTAACGTTACTGCTATAGACACAGGGCCGCGGGAAGTAATTTTGAACAGGGGGTGCTGTGAATTTTTTTTTTTTTTTTTTTTTTTTGACAAAAAACCTATGAGCCTATAGGCCTATTTAAAAT
Source organism: Carassius auratus (assembly GCF_003368295.1). NCBI lineage: Eukaryota > Metazoa > Chordata > Actinopteri > Cypriniformes > Cyprinidae > Carassius > Carassius auratus. Next base: position 6,735,531 of record NC_039243.1, read on the forward strand.
ACATTTTAAAAATAAATACATTTAGATTTACTACTTTATTGTCATATACACTTCAGTGCACAGCCAGCCAGGGTCTGAAACACACAGACATCAGTTCTCAGATATGCGCAATGCGCTATTAATCTGAAGCAGAAGCAGAATCAGAAATAAAAGTTTAATAATCGAAAGAAAACGAAATAATTACTTTCATTACAATTTCAGATAGCCTATCCGTACATGCAACTTATTTAGATACAACAAATAATATTACAACAAAATATAATATTAATCAAACTTATAACGCTATAACTTATAACACAATAACGCTAAAACAATGCAATCGATTTGGTCAGCTGGCTTGAGTCACTGCACGTTTATGTCACACGCAACTCTATTAACTCCAAAATCTTTTTACGCACACCACAAGGAAATAATCTCTGACTATTTAAGCAATTTGTTTATTGAACAGTTCTCCACGTCCACTACGCAAAGAACACACGCACAGTATAAAGCTTTCTGTCTCCATCTCCAACCTTTTTACACAAACCACAAGGAAATAATCTCCGACTATTTAAACGTAATTTAACAGTTCTCCACAACCATTACGCAAAGAACACACGAACGAAATAATACTCTCCATCTCCATCCCCACCACCTTACACAAATACCATAGTGTACTACTTACAATTGCCTGGCTAGTCAAAGCTGATCCCATTTGTTGCCAAAAAAATAAATGTTACAAGCGCGGCAGCACCATGCTCTTACCTGAGCTACATGCAGGCGGGGTGCCCTGGTTACAGGTGTCCAAATGTCGAGGTGCGCTGTATTATATAAAGATGGATGTATTCTGCATGGAACGAGCGGGAAACCTCGTTACTCGGCGACCAAACCTGCCTGCCTGACGTTGACAACATAACTTCCGAACCCGTGTTGATTAGGCCTCAAAATATGAAATTAAAATCCAAAATATACGTAATAGCCTACGTGTGTCAAAATCATTTTCTAAAATATTCATAAGGAATTTATAAATTGTGCAAAATATTTTAATAGGCCTACATTGTTTTTTAATCTCCCTCTCGTCACTAGGGGGTGCTGCAGCACCCCCAGCACCCCCACTTCCCGCGGCCATGTATAGACATGTCTATTGGTACAATGGTTTATAAAACTAAACATGCTACATTGTTTCAAAGCCTCTATTTTCACAGTTCATACTACAACAGGAAAACAGCATCCCAAATTTATCTGCTCCGGAGGCTGTTTAAAAGGGCCCGAAGGCCAAAACAAGAGGAAAAGATGCTTTTCCAACAGGACTGTATTAATTCAGACAAGGTTTGAGCAATTGTCAAATCAGCCAACAACTACAGCAGCCAAAGCAAGCATGAAGCTACTTTTACTTGCAACACGGGCCTGCGCATCTCAGTATTTCCATCCTGTTACTTCTGCTAGCAGTGCAGGCTACACAGGTTCTTCAAGACATCACACACCCCAGCCCCTTCCCACGACCCACAGCTACAGCAGCTGAAGCAAACGTGAGGCCGCCTCCATTCGTAAACGCGCCCTCAACTCTTCCGCTCCCTCATGCTACTAACCATTTTTTCTGTTCAGTGGCCTCCAGCTCCAGATTTGCCAGCAGGCAGAGGGTACCAAGACCTATTATTGGTCAGGCCGATTATTTCATTTATTTATATATCTATCTCGAACCCTCTTCAGCCAACCCCTCTAACGCCAGCTCATCCCCTTTCACTAAAACTCCTAATCTACCATAGCTAACTCTCCTAACATGCCCTATCTATCTGTAATGGTCAATCCTCACTTCAGCCATCCTTCCGCAGGAGCTTTCTCTGTATCTCCCCACCGCCGCAGCATTGTCCGCTCCCGCAGGAGCCTTCTCTATATCTCCCCACCGCCGCAGTATTGTCCGCTCCTGCAGGAGCCTTTTCTGTTTTTTCCTCACTGCCGCAGCAGTCTCCGCTTCCGCAGGAGCCTCTACCTATATTTCACCACTGCCGCAGCAGTGTCTGCTCCCGCAGGAGCCTCTACCTATATTTCACCACTGCCGCAGCAGTGTCTGCTCCCGCAGGAGCCTCTACCTATATTTCACCACTGCCGCAGCAGTGTCTGCTCCCGCAGGAGCCTCTACCTATATTTCACCACTGCCGCAGCAGTGTCTGCTCCCGCAGGAGCCTCTACCTATATTTCACCACTGCCATAGCAGTGTCTGCTCCCGCAGGAGCCCTTTCCATCCTTCCCTACTGCCGCAATTCTCGCTGCCGCAAGAGCCTCAAAAATAAATAAATAAATAAATAAATAAATAAATAAATAAATAAAAATATATATTTTATGTCCATTCTCCAATTCAACCTCATCAGGCCCGCTTTTGTCTAACTCCGGAACGCCCAATCTAAATTCACGATGGACCCTCATTTCATCAACGACTCTGGTATAAAAAAAAAAAAAAAAAATTAATCGAGTAACAAAATGTGTTGTTGCTTAATTATACTGATGTGCGCATGCACAGTAAATCTGATGGGTAGGATAAAATGTCAGGACCCCGGACCTTTATTTAGTCGGGTTGACGTACCTTTTCAGTTTTGTGTATGTGATGTGACGCTAGTTTTACTTAAAGTCAAATGCTCATGAACTGACTGTCAGAGCAGTTCTGGAGATGTTGTTCATGTGTTCAAGTCCTCATTTAGTGAGACAGCAGACGCAGAAATTACCGTGAGAGTAATGCGCGCTTCAGTGTGTGTGTGAAAAAGGAAGTCGCGCTCCTGCTCCATTCATTAACAGAGACACACAGAACATGCAGGATTTACATTTAAACACTGTTCCGTCTTAATATTTAGAGATATTAATTCGTGAATCGGATGTAAGTGCAATTACCTATTTTGATTAATTCATTCAAAAAAAAAAAAAAAAAAAAAAAAAAAAAAAAATTTATATATTCCTCCTTAAATCATGTTGTGTACTTGAATAATAGAAGCCTCTCAGTTATCGTTTCTTCGGCCAAAGTAAGGGCCCTCCAGCCATCGTTACAATCTCCTTGCCTATTTCAGCATCGGACAGGGCTCTCCCTTCCGGTGCAGCTGGGCAGTGGCTCCCTTCGGTCGCAGTGTGAGCCTTTCATCTGTCATTGAGTTGCGCTGCGCGCTCAGCGGCAGATGGGGGTATCCCTCCCGGTGCAGCAGAGCCACAGGCCCCCTTCGGTCGTTGTGACAGCCCTCCATCCGATGCATCAAATTAAGCCGCTTATACAGTCGCAAGGGGGACTCTCCCTTCCGGTGCAGCAGAGCCGCAGCTCCCTTCGGACGCAGCGAGAGTCCCTCCATCAGTCGCGTTTTCTTGCCTACTCCGTATCGGACGGGGCTCCCCTACCGGTGCAGCAGACCCACGGCTCCCTTCGGTCGCAGGGTGAACCCCCCGTCTGAGTTATGTTGCATGCTCAAGGGCGGACCGGGATCTCCCTCCCGGGGGAACACAGCCGCTGGCTCCCTTCGGTCGCAGCAGGAGCCCTCCATCCGATGCATCAAACCGTTCCTCGAATCTTCTTGCCTATTCTGCATCTGATGGGGCTCTCCCTTCCGGTGCAGCAGACCCACGGCTCCCTTCGGTCGCAGGGTGAACCCCCCGTCTGAGTTATGTTGCATGCTCAAGGGCGGATAGGGTTCTCCCTCCCGGGGGAATAGAGCTGCTGGCTCCCTTCGGTCGCAGTGAGAGCCCTCCATCAGACGCATCAAGCCATGCCTCGCTTCGCAAGGGGGACTCGCCTTTCCGGTGCAGCAGAGCCGCAGCTCCCTTCGGACGCAGCAAAAGTCCCTCCAACAGTCGTATTCTAGTTAGCGTCAATCAGGGCTCTCCCCTCCGGGGCAGCACTCCTGCTGCAGAGTTGCGAACCCCCTACGGAGGCTGGGAGAACCCTCAGAGGCAAAAAACCGTGCCTCCATAAACCCGCAATGGGGGACTCCCCCTTCCGGTGCAGCAGAGCCGCAGCTCCCTTCGGATGCAGCGGGAGTCCCTCCAACAATCGCGTCTCTTTGCCTTCTCAGCATCGGACTAGGGCTCCTCTTCCGGTGCAGCAGACCCACAGCTCCCTTCGGTCGCAGTGTGAACCCCCCATCTGAGTTATGTTGCATGCTCCACGATGGCTAGGGATCTCCCTCCCGATGGGGTACAGCCGCTGGCTCCCTTCGGTTGCATTAGGAGCCCTTCATCCGACGCGCCAAACCGCGGCTCGAATCTCATTGCCTATTTAGCATCTGACGGGGCTCTCCCTTCTGGTGCAGCAGACCCACGGCTCCCTTCGGTCGCAGTGTGAACCCCCCGTCCGAGTTATGTTGCATACTCTATGGCGGCCAGGGATCTCCCTCCCGATGGGATACAGTCGCTGGCTCCCTTCAGTCGCAGTGAGAGCCCTCCATCAGATGCAACAAACCGCGCCTCGTACTCAGCCGCAAGAGGGACTCTCCCTTCCGGTGCAGCAGAGCCGCAGCTCCCTTCGGAGGCAGCAAGAGTCCCTCATTTCTTGATATCTGGCATTGTGCTCCTCCCATAAGCGGCATGGAGGGCTCGCTGGTAAGACGTTGCGAGCCGCAGCTCTCGTCGAACACTGCACGGGCTCTCCAGGTCGCTCTGCATTTTCTTCCCAACACGCATATTTTGGGGGGCAACAAAATTTTATCTCTCTGGCTGCTGTCCTATGGCTTTAAGCTTCTTTTGGGGAGTTATTTGGGTTCGGGCTATGCTCCGGGCCCGGACCCCTCCCCCAGGACAGCACGCCAAAATATGCCTACTATTTGCCTTCAGATTAGATGTAAGGGTGAACTCGTGAAATGTGGTTTTATTAACAAAGTTCGGGAGAAGCACGATCAGATAATCATCCAATTTGGTACAGGTGCATCTCGTTTAGCTAATCATCTTATAGCACGCACGCGTATATATATCCAGTCTTCCTACCTCCTGTCCCACGACAGTTTTTCGGCAACCCTCCTCCACCCCAACTCCTCACTTCTAATCTATTTATCCCAAATTGGGATAGGGGGAGTTATTTGGGTTCGGGCTATGCTCCGGGCCCGGACCCCTCCCCCAGGACAGCACGCCAAAATATGCCTACTATTTGCCTTCAGATTAGATGTAAGGGTGAACTCGTGAATGAAAATATCAGCTGCAGAACAACTTCCACTCTTTGAGATGAAACTGATATTGGAGCCCAGATTCAATGACTGTAATTGTTGAAAAAATGCCAGTAACAGATTTGTTTTGAGTTTCCAGGAAATTGTGAGATCTGCTGAACCTCTGCCATTCAGATCTCTTTCAAAGCAAAGTTTTTTTTTGTTGTTGTTTCTTTTTTGGGAAAAATTTTGGTAAGATATATCTTTCGAGTCTTCTTAGCGCGCTAAGAGTTATCGTGGAACCAGGCCCAGATCAGCTCCACGATCCCTGCAGTACTGTCTGCTGTCAGACCAGCTCAACTCAGTGGACATGAAGAAACAAACTGAACCACAATGATTTCCCAATCAAAAGACAACAACAATAATGGCAATAATAATAAAAGTAAACTACATGCATAAAGACAATGAAAAGTATAGAAGCAACACAAAACCAAATTTGTACAGACTTTCCAGCTCCAGTTTCTTCTGATTCAAAGAACTGAAGTTGCTCTGTAACTGTTTTTTCTCGGCAGTGAGATTTTTAACTTTGGTCTCCAGCTCCAGGTTCTTCTGCGTTAGATCAGTGTGTTTGTCCTGTAAGCTGTTGATGGTTTGATTGAACTCTTCAACTGTGTTCTTGTATCTCTTTGTCAGGTCTCTCTCTGCTGTGATGGTGATGTTGAGCAGTATGATGAAGACCAGCAGAAGAACACAAACGAGCCCGAGACCCACTGAGATCAACAACAAACATCTGCTTCCTCCTGACAAACACGAACAAAACACACAAATATCATATAAATGAACATTTACTGAATATTATTAGAAATAACTTCTCAAATCAACCTGTAAGTAATCTACTTTGGTGGACAGATAAATGGTGATGCTTTTAAATAGCATGATCTTTTATAATGGCAAACATCTGGAATTATACAGAAAATAATGGTTTCTAAGAAAACTATTTATTTTTATTTTTTTATTTTTATTTTTTTACATTTCTTATCCCCTTAAATATTAGCGATAACATCTGTGACACCACCTTTGCCTCAGACTAAACTTTCTGCTTTGCTTTCGAGCTTTTCCTTCATGCTTGCAGCGGCTCTGTGTTCAAGGACCAGATCTGTTATTAATATTTCTACATACATAAAAAGTCCCCGATTCCATAATTTCCTCTTACTTACAGTAGAGTACAGTATGTGTGCACAGATGAGACGTGATCTTTATAATGTGTACTGTGTTTTTAAATAGTGCACACCCTACACAGGAAGTGGTTTCATTAGTTTAGACTCAGAAATATCTATACTTTCATTCTCATTCTAAAACTCTATGTAAACTCATATCACTGTATATATTGCATATTCAACCTTATGTCGTCAAAGAATTTGTTGTTCTCCTGTGATCATGTTAGCAGCTACAATATACAACAAGAGGAATATCTGTGACCATCAAAGTAGACTCAAACACCCTGAAACAGGCCTAAACTGGATCTTTGTATTGAGGAAGTGACTGGAACTGGAATTATTATGAAAATTAAAAATGTTTTAATCTGCAACTCTGTGGTATTAAGAGACAGAGAGTATGATGGTAGAAAATAGAGATTGTGGGATGATGACTTCCTGTTTACAGCTATTACACCAGAGAGTGAGAGAGGATATTCGTAGTTTAATTTTGTGAGTATATGTCACTGTTCTGCCATTTTAAGATGGTATAAATAAATAACTTGTAGTAGAGAACTGACTGGCAGAAGGACATCAGATTCCATTATTTCCTGGAAGCTTTTAAGGTCTGTAAGAATTTGCTGGTCTCATGAGAACCGACCTTTGTTTACAGGAGCAGAGTTTCCTTACTTTTGCCTTCTATTGGCTTATATCAAAATCCTCAGACATTTTTCTTTATGCATTGTCATTTTGAACTTCTAGTTCATAATCAGTGTTTTGTCTTGTTCTCTCCGCTGCACTTCCTCATTCATCACTTCTCACTGGACTTTACAATACGCCTACGTCATCCGCTGGAATGAATACACAGACAGTTAGCGGAATCTAGTGATTACAGTTTAAAAAGGATTAAATATGGATATTTTTCTTACAAAAAAAAAACAAAAAAAAAAACATTGGATTCACTACAAGAAGCATTTATTTACCCCCTGGAGCCTTGTGGAGCACTTTTTACAATTAATGGATGTGCTTTATGGGATGTATTTTGGACTATTAAAAAAATACACCAATTGGATTGGGCCTCTGATTGGATTCATCTGAAAGAAGAAAGTCATGTACACATTACCCACATAGCAACATTGTGTCGGCCCAGATCCAGCCCTCATCTGGCACCGGTGGAAAGATGATCTGGCCCACATTGTGACGATCGTGTGTTAAGAAAACACAAGGAGAGGGTAAGATCCAATCGCAGGTAGTCTTTAATAACAAAAAGGGTAATCCAAAACAAAACAGTACTTGGAGACAAACAAAACAAAACAAAAGAGGGAACCAGATGAAACGGATAGGAAACTCGGAGGAACGAGAAGGTAAGGGGAAGCCTCGGGAGACGAGAACATTGTACACAGACGGTAAGGACTCCATACAGACAACAGAGAAGGACAGCTATATATAGGGAGACTAATGACAAAGGATTGCAGCACCTATGCGATTTAATTGGAGTGCAATTACTGTGAAGACAGGACCAGACTAGAGGAATTAAAGTGTCTATGTTGAAGTGCCTAAGGATAAGTGAGCTCACTAGGGAATACCCAGGAAAACAGAGACTGACTGGGTGACATTACCCCCTCCCCTACGGAGCAGCTGCCAGATGCTCCACCTGGAACCCAGGAAAACCCAACAGAAAAAGAGGTAGGAGGGAGGTGGAGCGGCGGCGGACTAGGGGGAGGGACGGAGGGACAGAAAACAGGGACAGGAGAACCAGATAGAATGGACAGACAGAGACAAACAACCAGGTGGAATGGAGAGACAAAGACAGGACAACCAGGTAAAATGGAAAAACTAAGACGGAACAACCAGGTGAAATGGAAAGGCAGAGGCAGGAGAGGTGGAAAAAAAAAAGAGTCCAGGAGGGTGGTGGACCGGCGGAGGATAAAGGGGAGGGACGGAGGGCCAGGCCAGGTCGAAGGGTCAAATGGAACCTGACTCCACTCAGGAAAGTCAACGGGCACCTGACTCGACTCGGGAAGGTCAATAGGAATATGACTTGATTCAAGAGGAACAACTGAAACATGACTCGACTCTGAAAGGTCAGCAGGAACTAGCCCTGACTCTGGAGGGTCAACGGTAACTAATCCTGACTCTGGAAGGTCGACGGTGACTAACCCTGACTCTGGAGGGTCCATGAACACCTGACTCGACTCTAGAGGGTCAACCGGGAACTGACTCAACTCTGGACAGTCAATGGGCACCTGACTTGACTTTGGACTGCCTGTGGAGATGTGAGACGCCTCTGCTTCGGGCACCGCCTCTGGAACGGCCTCGGGCACCGCCTCGGTCACCGCCTTGGCCTCCGAAAGAGCATCGGGCGCCGCCTCGGGGACGACAGCAGCCAGCTCTGGAACGTCCTCCTGGACGGCAGCGGCCCGCTCGGGAACGTCCTCCTGGCTTTGAGGAACGGTAGACACCTGTCTCCTCCTCCTCCACCCTCTATGATGGCGAGTCAGTGGCACCTTGTCTGGAGACTCAGGTGTTGAATCGGCCATCTTGTGCTGTGGCGCTGGGCTGGCGGCCATCTTTTGCTGTGGCGCTGGCTCAGCAGTCATGACATGTGCTGTGACACTGGGCTGGTGACCATCCTATCGGAGGATACAGGAGTGGCTGGGGTATCCTATGGAAGCCGATGCTGCAGGTAGCACACAAACTCCCAGAACCCGAATGTGTCCAATTGTTCGAGTTCCTCCTGAGGAACCGGGTCATCCAGTCCAGAGTTAAAATATTCCTTGAGGGCCGCATCATTGTAATCCATGTCCTCTGCCAGGGACCAAAACACCAGTGCCATTGCACCCACGTCATTGTGCACTTGGTGGAAAGAGGTCAACCTTAGATATTTCTCCCTCCGCTCCACCATGCTGGTTGGGGAGGAGACACGAAAAGACATACCGCTGGGTCTTGAGGAAGGAGTCCTTCTGTGACGATTGTGTGTTAAGAAAACACAAGGAGAGGGTAAGATCCAATCAAAGGTAGTCTTTAATAACAAAAAGGGTAATCCAAAACAAAACAGTACTAGGAGACAAACAAAACAAAACAAAAGAGGGAACCAGATGAAACGGATAGGAAACTCGGAGGAACGAGAAGGTAAGGGGAAGCCTCGGGAGACGAGAACATTGCACACAGACGGTAAGGACTCCATACAGACAACAGAGAAAGACAGCTATATATAGGGAGACTAATGACAAAGGATTTCAGCACCTGTGCGATTTAATTGGAGTGCAATTACTGTGAAGACAGGACCAGACTAGAGGAATTAAATTGTCTATGGTGAAGTGCCTAAGGAGAAGTGAGCTCACTAGGGAACACCCAGGAAAACAGAGACTAACAGCGTGACACACATGCAGCGTGGAATGATGGCCCTTGGGCGGACCGCTTCTGTTTGCCAGATTTGAGCCACAAGCAGGCCATAGCAATGCCACATGTCAGCTAAGAGTAAAGAAATTAACCAGAAATGGACCTTATCTGAGCCAAAAAATCTGTGTATATATTGAATATGAAGTAATTTCAGCCTTAATAAGCCTGTTAACAAGCAGAATCACTGAAGGAAAGAAAAGAACAGAAAAAGAGATGAGCAGAAACACAAGAACTGCAACTGACTTCAGCCACAACCTTAGATTAAATCAACTGTAGATAAAAGAAGACATGAAATCTCTCAGGATCTCAGCAGAGGAGGATTAAACATCACCACAAACTGCATTACCAGCTTCACTTATTACTAACCAGACTGACTTTATTTCTGTTAGACATCTACAAAATATTTTATTGAGAATTAACAGATATTTAATACTTCCTACTTAATATATACACAGATTTCATGGCTCAGATAAGGTCCAGTTCTGGTTAATTTCTTTACTCTTGGCTGACATGTGGCATTGCTATGGCCTGCTTGTGGCTCAAATCTGGCAAACAGGAGCGGTCCGCCCAAGTGCCATCATTCCACGCTGCATGTGGGCCAGATCATCTTTCCACGGGTGCCAGATGTGGGCCAGATCTGGGCCGACACAATGTTGCTATGTGGGAAGATAGCTTCAGGGTGAGTAAATTATAAGCTAATTTGAACTATCCCTTTAAGCCAAAATAGTATGTAGGTTTTATTCAATAATGGTTAATTATGAAAATACTTTGCTACCCATATGTTTTTTGTTAGTTTATTTTTTAAGATAAAAAATCTATAAATTGACAGAATAAAGTGCTGGCTCTGCTGTTCCTCTTCCTCTCTGATCAGTTCAGTCTGATAAACCTGCTCTCTGCTGCTTCCTGCTGGACTGAAGGAAACAGAGCAATAAATTGACAAGTACACCCGGCTGCAGCCTGCAGATCGAGGCGGGGCTGCACCTGGGGCGGGGTTTTACTCTGATTGGTTCAATCATCTTTCGTAGACTTACATAATAGGAAATGTGTGCATAGTTGGTGTAGGACGGAGAATGCTGTTTAAAAAGCTAAAAACACTGTACAGTTTCATAAAGTCTTTACTATGATGCAGTTTTTTATTGTTAACTTGACTCACTATGTCTTATTTATTGAATCGAGAGATGTTAGCTGCTGCAAGTCTCTTCTTGACAAATGAATAATTGGGACGTTATAAAAGCACACTTAACGTGAAAGTACGTGGCTTAATGCATTAAAACAGTGTTAAAAAGACCAAACTCAGTAAACAAATTATTAATAAAGCATTCTATTCACAGACAAGCAGATGTGAGCACAGAATACGTTACGCGTTTTCCTTTTAGTCTAATGGTTTTCTATGGGAGGAAAACGCTTAACACATAATTAAACACATTGCATTCTTATTCTGGACTCATCTGCCTGTCAGTTAATAGAATGTTTTATTATTAATTTGTTTACTGAGTTTGGTCTTTTAAAAACACTGTTTTCATGCATTAAGCCACATTAAACGTAGAATGTCCCGAATCATTCCAGCTGATTGAAAAGAATCGGCTCAATGGTCACAAAATGGATATCGGAGAAGATACCAATTTAATATAAATAGATGATACTTTATAAAGTTTATCTCAATATTCGACAGTGGCTGTGAGACTGCACTAAAATAAGAGCACAATTATCATGAAATTTTGTTCGTTACTATAGCAACGGTTTACAGGTATGTCCTTTCAGAATCATCACTGGCCGATAGAAATAAAAGTTAATCGATTTCTTCACTTTCAAATAACGAGGAGCAGCATATTTTCCTGGAATAAAGGGGAGAAAAAGTCTATGTTTTGTAATGAAGTAAAGAAAATTTAAAGTTTCATAAAAATTGAATTAGCAGATACATTAGACTATTGCAGTGTCATTTATTTAACTGCATGACGGATAATTATATGTAACAATAATTGTCTTGTCATGCTGTATAAATTTAAACAGTAATGATACACCCCTTTCATTTTCCTTTCTCATACTCTGATGATATGAAATAATCACATTTTCTAAAATAATTTAATTCATAATTCATTCTTCTATCTGAAGACCTGATCGTCTTACTGTGAATAATCAACCCAATTAATTTACTATATTCCTATGTTAGCCTAAAGATCAGCTTAATTTAACAAAACAATCATTTCAGGGACATGGTGGGTTACAGACTAATTTTTTCTTTTTTCTTTTGTGCTTTATGAAGGCTTTATTAAACTGTACAGCGCTTTTAGCTTTTCAAACAGCATTCTCCGTCCTACACCAACTACGCACACATTTCCTATCATGTAAGTCTATGAAAGACGATCGAACCGATCAGAGTAGGTGTGGGCCCAGGTGCAGCCCCTCCTCGATCTGCAGGCTGCAGCCGGTGCTTCTCGATAATCCGGCTCTGAGTAAAACAGTATAAACATATACACAACTAACCTACAGACAGATTTTGACTATAAATAAACTATATGTTTGTCTATCACAATCGCTTTTCTGCAAGCTGAGGTACATGCTAATATAGAAACGCTCCGTGTTATACAAATACAAAACACCATCAGAACATGCTCGAAAACAATGCCATAAACATTCAGTTACATGACATATAATGCCAAGCCCAAATGTCCATTACAAATGAAAAAAAATAAAATAGGGGAGATTCTATTTCCTGTTTCTGGGGGGAAAAGTGTGGATACTGTAGGATTTGTTGGCAAACGATTTGTGCCTTACAGGTGTTTTCTATACTCAGCGCAGAATTGTTACTCTTGATGTTATGTTCTGTCCAAATAGAGTTTTCTTTACGGTATCCTTTGTTTTGTTTACAACTTGTGGAAATGTTTTTATTGTGCATTTCCCACGTCAGTAACTCCTGCAGACATCAGTGACTCTTCAGATGTCGGTCAGTGTGTTTGTTGAACAGGTTTGACGTGTGCTGAAGGGTGGAGCACAGAAACATCCCAAAAACAGAACTCACTGACGTCTGCTACTCACCAGCTTTGTGTTTGATTTTATTCTGTGACTGAAATGAGGGTTACACTTTATTTTGATAGTCCACTTTAGATATCCTACTAACTACGTGTCAGAGAAGACTGTTAGAGTAGGTTCAGGGTTAGTATAAGTTGACAGTGAGTGTTAAAAGATATTAAGCAGACATTATAATTCTCTTCTAACTGCAAGTTGACATGCAGTTGCAAAGTTATTTGTTGTTAGTAGAATGTCTAAAGTGGACTATCAAAATAAAGTGTTACATAAATGAGTGGTCAGCCAACATTTACTATAAAGAAGAACTCAAGGACCAAAATATGACATTTTCATTCTCATTATTTGTGAAAAAAAGAAGAAAAATAGGTCAGTTTCAGTTACTGATGATAAAACTGACTGAATATAAATTAATTAAATAATTAATTAACTATCATCAAAAAATGGTCAAAAACTAATCAGTGAAATAAAAGTGTGTCAGGAAGCCTTTCAATCACACGTCACAGTGTTAGTCACTTGATTTTCTATAGTTCATCACAATAGAGGGCGTTTCAGTGACACAACAGCTCCAGCTCAAATCTCTTCCTCCTGTTACTAAGCTCACACTGAGACTGAACTTCTGCTGGGAGACGTACAGATATCAGCCAAACCTACAGAGAAATGAACCCAGAACACACAGGTATGTTTGAATTGATATGCTTTAATAGCAAACTGATATGATAGTCACTGTAGAGAATGTAAGAGAAACTTACACAACAAAACCTGTTCAACTAGATGATAGTTGATCTCAGTGACTATCATGTGTCTAACACACTGTTAACATGGGTGATTTCAGAATACATAGACACTTAAACTATAAAACATGATCCAAAGGTGTCTATATTTGCACCATATGTTTAGTTAGTAGATAAAACAGTAGACTGAATACATAGATATATCTGTGTGCTGTTAACTTATCATGTTTATGATCTGTTATTGTAGTTATTATGTTTCAGATACGATCAGTGTGTTATTAGATGTGTCATTTTAGGCCAATTTACTGTGATTGAGTCAGCTTGATCAAATTATAGTATTATATACAAAAAAAAAATGGTTTTAAAAATTTTCAAGAGCCAATGCACTTTTCCTTATATCATGTAAATGATTTGTTGTGTTGTTCTAAAGAAATAATAAAAGTAAATATTTTGTTGAAAATATAATTAGTTTGAAGTGTCTTGTCATCTGACATTACTGTACAAGGGCCATAATATACTGCCACTTGATATTGATTTTATTTGAATTCAATAATATATGATAGCACAGTCCCTTGTGTTTATTTAGTTTACTTCCTCATGCATTGTTTGTGGATTATGTGTTACTTAGGTATTTAAGACACTGTTTCTTTAAGAGAACACACCTTCAGTACATAGAAGCTTATTGGATATTAACTTTTTATTGGTATCATTATTATTATTATTATTATATATATATATTTTTTTTGTACATTAGAACACTTTATTTATTTATTTCTCCACCAAACCCAGTCAGCACTTTCTCTTACCAACTGTAGGACAATTACCTGTTTTTTGTTTTTTTTACACACTTTCATGATCCAAATCATGAATGTTTTCTGTTGTACTTCCTTATTACCTGTAACATGTATTAAATAATCATACCGAAACTACGATTATTTAGTCCACAACCTTCCTCTGATATTTATTTCTCATTATTTCCCAGAGTCCGATGAACCTCCCGCTGTACAAGAGCTGAGGATGGTGTTGATTGGAAGAAGTGAAGCTGGAAAGAGTTCAATAGGCAACGTAATACTGGGTCGAGAGGCATTTAAAGAGAGCAGAACCAGAGAGAGTGAGAAACAGACAGGAAGAGTAGAAGACAGAAACATCTCCATCATCGACACGCCAGGATTCTTCAACACTCACCTGACCGATGAAGAGATGAAGAGTCAGATGATGAAGAGTCTGTATCTCTCTGATCCGGGTCCTCATGTGTTCCTGCTCATCATCAGACTCGACAGATTCATCGAAGATGTGGTGAAGATCGTAAAACAGATTTATGAGCACTTTGGAAAGGACGCGTTCAGGTTCACCATGGTGCTGTTCACGGGAAGAGAGGCGCTGTCCAAACGAGAGTGGATCGAGTTCAGGCTGAGCAGAAAAACTAGAGAACTGCTGAGCTTCTGTGAAGAGAAATGTCACGTCATCATTCATAAAAACAAGAGAGATAGGAAGCAGATCGCAAGCCTTTTGGAGAACATTGATGAAGTGGTGAGGAAGAACGGACGAGAACATTATGTTAAAGACATTTACATGAAGAACAGTCAAGGTGAGATGAGGACGCAACAAAAAGATAGAAAAGAGAAGATCAATCTAGACGCGGGAATAACAAGCCAAGAGAAAGAGAACAGAGAAGATGACAACAGAGCAGATAAACAGACCAGAGATGAAGAAACATTAAACAGTGTTCAGAAAGACCAAAGAGCAACAAATGATAGAGAAAACGATTCTCCAGAAGGAAATCAAAGCAACCCAAAGCATGAAACATGTTTGATTGGGCAGGAGACGAAAACAACACCAGAACATCATTCCACGAAAGGTCAATATTTATCTGTTTATAGCTTGTTTAACATTACTTGATAATTTACACCACTTTTTATTAACGTACACTTTTTTTTTTCTTCACAGAATCTGATCTGAGGATTGTTCTTCTGGGTAAAAGTGGATCAGGAAAAAGCTCGGCAGCAAACACCATCCTGGGCAGAGAGGCGTTCAAAATCAGTACGAGTCTGCCATCAAGCAGTCAAACCTGTGAGAAACAGGAAGCAGCTGTTTGTGGAAGAAACATCTCTGTGATTGATACACCCGGACTGTTTGATCCTTCGATGACGAGAGACCAAGTGCAGGCTGAAATACAGAAGTGTGTGGAGATGACAGATCCTGGTCCTCATGTGTTTCTGCTGGTCATCAGACTGGATGATGGATTCACAGATGAAGAGAAAAACACAGTCAAATGGATTCAGGAGAACATTGGAGAAGATGCTATCCAACACACCATCATTTTGTTCACTCACGCTGACCATCTGAAGGGAATATCATTAGATGAGTTTGTCAGGGACACTCCAGATCTACAGGAGTTTACTGAAGGATTTGGTGGCAGATTTCACTCGTTCAACAATAAGAACATGGAGAACCGCTCTCAAATCACTGAACTGCTGGAAAAGATTGGGAAGATGCAGGAGAGAAATAGAGGGAAACACTACACCAATGAGACATTTGTGAAACAGGAAGATATTGACAGCGAGAAAAAGGAGAAAGTCAAAGAAAACAAATTGATCTGGTGGAAAGCAGTGTTTATTTTCTTCATAGGAGCACTAGCAGCTGCAGCAGTAGTTAAAAGTGGATTTGGAGGATGAAGAACATCAGGAACAACAAATCCTTTTTTTTTTTTTTTTACTGTCTTCAATATTACAGACTCTAACAATAATAGTGGATTTCTATAATATATTATCTATTTTTCCTAATTATTTATTAGGCTGGACCTTAAAAAAATTTTTCGCTCATCAAACAAGTGTTATGTAAAAAAAAAAAAAAAGTTATAAGATTTCATATTGAAAATAAAGGAACCATGTTTAACTTTGTCTTTGTGAGTTTACCTCCCTCAAAAGTGTAAACGCTATGGCTCTGTGGCACTTTTTATGTTTTATTTCAGGTTTTCTCATCTGTGGCCTTCAAGGAGCACCTTCCTGCAGAGTTTAACTCCCAACATTGATCAGACCCACCAAACAGTAACTTTCTAGTGATCCTGAAGAGCTTGATGAGCTTGTTCAGGTGTGTTTGATTAGAACTGGAGCTAAACCCTGCAGGAAAGTGTTGGGAAATACAGAGTTCTGGCATAAAACTCTATATATGGCACACATACGCAAAGCAATGCAAAACAAGTTTACTTAAAAAAAGTAAAATAATCATAAAAAAGATAAAAATAAATAAATAATACAAGGAATTAAAAAAAAAAAGAATGAAAAGAAACATTTAAAAGTTGATTTAAAATGAATTTAAGATAAGTCTAACTCAATCTGACCTAATGCCATCATCATGACATGGCACAGCTGATTGGTTATCTCCTGTAATGAGATTAAATGAGCTCACTACTCATAACATTCAAATATATGACTAGCACTTGCCGTAGCAGTTGCAGCTTGTTTCAGAAACCCCTCACCTTCCCCAGCTCCACCTGTATAGACCCCCTACAAGATGATTCATGTATGCTATATGGGGGTTATTTCATGTATATTTGCCACAACAATATTTCTTACATGCTCACAGCAGCAGCAGCGTAGCAGATCTATTCAGATCTATTCAGATCTATTCAGATCTATTCAGATCTATTCAGCCAAGACCAAATACATTAACATTGTCATGTACATTATCAGTCATTAGTCATTTTTAGCATTTACCTGAAGAATCATCTTTTTCATCTACTGGACCTACACCTATTATTCAATCCGGGGATGTAACAAGTTTCAAGGTTTTAGGGTAAATGTTAAAGCTGTCAGTTAGTGTATTTAGAATAAGCATTTTACACATTGAAAAATGTCTTCATAGACTGTTAGATATTGTTAAGATAGAGTTACTTCTAAGAGTCTACAGTTGGTTGAGGAACTAAAAGGGGTGTGGGGATGGAGACCGCACAGTCCAAGAAACAACATACGTCATTCACTTGGTGCTTCGTCATGATGTTGTCACGAGTCTGCTGAATTTTTAGCTTGAAAGAATATCATTCTTTGTTTGGGTGGAGTCTTTTGTCAGTCTCTGGCAGATCCGGTTCTCACGAGTGTCACTGGTGGTGACTCACTCATTAATTTCACATCACTCATCCTTAACCTGCTCTCATGGGAAAAAAATAAAAAAATAAAAATAAAAATAAAAATGTTGACTCTCTATTTACTTGCATTTATGGCAAACCTGAAATACATTGTTGAAGGTATTTTTAAAGTTTTAATATGTTAATATGTGTATTTATTGCATGTGTAAATAGGGTGTTTGAACCCCATTGTGCCATCTATAAACTCCATAAGGCTACTACTTTAGTTTCAGTTTATTTATTTATCCCCATAGAGAAAGTACATTTACAGTCAACACTTTCAAACACATTTAACAATTCACATTTGGCAAACATAAATGTCAAATAACTATAGCTACAGTAACCATCAAGTCACTGCTAGATGAAGAAAAAATAATAATAATGAAATTAAGTAAAATAATCTGTATATTTTTTTGAGCTTCTGGGAACACTATATAATTTATTGCTCTGAAGCAACTTAAAACGTTTGAGCTGCTAAAGAGTAGATGTGACCCAATGATCACAAAGCGTCAAAGAAACTAAAATAAATAGGACTGGATTAAAATTTCTGTTTTAAGCCTTGACAAGACATTTATAGGATGACAAATATGTTACATACGACAGCACTAGACAAAGACAAGACGAAAGCAAACATAAAGGACTTTAAAAACAATGGTTGAACTATTAAAAAAGACAATAAAATACACAACAAGAGTTAACAATAGAGATTGAAACCGGGACAAAACATAAATAACCACACAACTGTGTATGAGGTCATGTGCATATTTAGCAATCATATTAATAAGCAACAGTATGAGACAACTGACGTTTAGAGCCTTTTAGAAAATTATGAAACTAAATTAACAGATTTTTGTTAAAAGAAAGTTCTGCTAATATACAGTGTTGGCTCTAGGAACATTATAAATGTCCAGTTATATTGATGCTTTTAAAAGGTATGATTTTCCTCAAATTTTCTGTGAACTTATTTTTTATTTAAAATTCAAAATTCTAGGAACACTGATTTGTAACATTCCAAGAATATAACAATATTCAGTTTCCTTAATGTTATTAGAATATTATTTAAAGCTTAGTAGGGTGATCCTGAATCATTCAATCATTCAAACACTTTCTTCAGACACAGCCTTAGATGAACTTAAGATGCAATACTTTAAATCTCTTGAGATCTGATTAAACAACTTCACAAAAAGCATCATCAACTTCAGTTATTACTACCCAGGTTTATTTTATTTCTGTAAGACATCTACAAAAGTGCTTATTGAGAATTAACAGAGGATTGGATGTTGACCTCTTGTTGATTTTTCTTTTATTTAAAGTCACCATCATGGAGATCATTTCTCTTGACTTCTTCTGAACAACTTTTTTTGCAGCAATTGTGTTTCAGAAAACGTTTTTGCATTGAACAAGCAAATCAACAGGTCAGTTTTAACAGACAACAGGCAAAAGGACTAATTTAAAATAGTTTAGACAACTATTTTAATTAAATGCTATATGGGAAGAAAATAATAATCTCAAATGTAAATAAAATAATTAACTTTTACAAACTAAGTTCTGTAAGATTTTACAAAACCATTTAGGACGTTTAATACACTTAGACATCAGCACTCATCATACAAACCTGAACAATGGTGACAAAAAAAAAAAATGCAGCAATGCATGCTGGAACCCCTGAATGTGTTTTGTGTGCTGGTATGAAGTATGTCACCATTGTTGTGATTCATACTAAACATTGATGTCTGTGAGTGTATTAATGACGCAAACCACATATTAAACAAAAAGTTAAAAATGTGTATTTATACACTCCAAAGTTTTTTTTCCAATGAATTTATACATATCAATGTTCAGTATCTGAAATGCAACAACAGCATTACAAGATATTTTTTTCACCTTGGTTTAGTTATTTAAAACAGTTTAATGCAGTCATTTGTCTGCTGCTAAAACAGACATGTTGAGCTGTTTTATCAACACAGAATTTTTTTTTTGAAAACATCTGGAATTCTTGAAAATGAAGCAACTCAACAAGGTCAAGAGCTCTACTAAATCAAACGCTGGGTGTAAGCATAAATGGCTACCCACTGCTCAGGGTGTGTGTGTGTGTGTGTGTTTGCACTTTGAATGGGTTAATTGCAGAGCATGAATTCTGAGTATGGGTCACCATACTTGGCTGAATGTCATGTCACTAAAAAATTGTTTCAGACAGTAAAAGTACTCTGACATAGCAGGAACAAGGTGGCCCATTATGAATGACTAAATCGTGACGTATACACTTATACAATCTTATTGTAAATGAATGGACCATTAAATATTGATTAGTCCTGACTTTTTTCTCCTTAATGCATAGGTAGGTATACCTTTGTTAGATCTCTTCACAGGTTTTCTTGATAAATAACAGATGGTGGCTTAAATATGTTAAACTGAAGAAAATCAATAAGGCTCAGAATGACCACTGTAGCAGTAATTAAGTATGATCCTCGTCTTAATGGGTTTTATTGTATCTCACAACCACCTGTTTCTCTTTTAAATATGTTTTGTTTGGTGTAGTGCCTTCCTCCATTTCCCTGCACCATTTCATCAATCTTCTCCAGCAGCTCTTTGACCTGACCTCGATTGTTTCTGTCCTTGTTGTTAAATGAGTGATATCTGCCACCACAGCTGTCTATAAGTGATTTGAGGTCCTTGATTTTTTGGATATACTCATTTAGAGGTTCGTCAATCAGTGCATCCAGCAAATCAGCATGGGTGACAAGAACAATAGTGTGATTTAAAGCATCTTTTTCAAGGTTCTCCTGGAACCATTTAACCGGGTTCTTTTCCACCTTTGCTAATCCTTCCACGCCAATCACCAGCAGAAACACATGAGGACCAGGAGCAGACATTTCTAAGCTTTTCTCAATATCAGACTCATTATGATCTTGAATGTGCCTGAATAAGAATGGATCTAACAGGCCTGGAGTGTCTATTATTGAGATGTTCCTGTCATGCACCATTGCTTCTTGTTTCTCACATCTCCTAGTAGTTGTCATAAAACTTTCTCTGAACACATTTTTGCCCAGGATGGTGTTTCCTGTTGCACTCTTACCAGCTGTAAGAAAACCCAGCAGCACAATCCTCAGATCTGTAAGGTTAAAGAGATACATGAGATTACTCAGATTTTTAAAATTGCTGGGTCCTCTGCTATAATAACATTTAAACCTATAATGTGCAGTCTGACAAAACATCCCATCTACTTCAGTCTAAATAAGACTCCCATGTGATTTACAACACATGCAGAACCACAATAACATTTCACAAATATTTTTTTTTTTATTTACCTTGTTTTGACAGATTGCTCTGTGCCATTGCTCTCACTTGTGACAATCTCTGAGCCATCTCACTCATCTCAAGACTCATCATGAGTGTCAAGAGTTCATCTGTTTCTCTTTTCTGTTCATGTAAGAATTTCTCTATGTCCTCTTGACTATTGTCATGTCTTATCTCCTCTTGTTTCTTCTTTGGGCTCGTCTCATTGGAATAATGTTGTCCTCCATTGTCTTTAATCAGCTGTTCAATCTTCTTCAGCAGTTCTGTCACCTGAACTTGGTTGTTTCTGTGCTGATTGTTGAACGAGTGAAATCTTCTTCCACAGCTGTCAATCAGTGGCTGTAAATCAGGGCTTTTTCTGATATACAGATCCAATGATTCGTCCTTCAGCAAATCCATGTGAGTGAACAGAACAAAAGTGTGCCGTACTGCATCTTCTCCAAAGTTCTTCTGAATCCATTTGACTGTGTTTTTCTCCTCTTCTGTGTATTCCCCATTCAGTCTGATGACCAGCAGAAACACATGAGGACCAGGAGCAGATATTTCTAAGCATTTATCGATATCCCGCTTTAGTTCATCCTGAAAGTGCTTGTACATCTGAGCATCTAACAGTCCTGGAGTGTCAATGATTGAGATATTCCTTCCAGAAACTACTGCATCTTGTTTCTCACAGGTTAAAGTATCAGATTGTGCCCCTGCTTGAAATGCATTTCTACACAGGATGGTGTTTGCTGTTGCAGTCTTTCCCACATCAGATTTACCAAGAATCATGATCCTCAAATCTGCTGACATGAGAGAGAATATATGTTGTTGTGCCAAACTGCTGAAATGTCAATGTGGAAACATTTGGTGTAATTTGGGATACAGCCCTTCAAGACTTTAGTAGTCAGGCGCTGATCAGGAATTACACACTTTATATGCAAAACGATTATTTATTTAAACTAGGAGAACCATGGGACAGAAGATTAACTGAATCAGAACAGATGAGGACTAATGAGTGACTTTGGAAATGAATAAGGGCGTCATCAGAAACTATGAAACTAAAGATGACTAGGAACACAGGCAACATGAGAACAAAGAAAACATCTAGGTATCAGGGCACTGATTGGGAAACCTTTATTTATTCATTCGATTTTAAAATAAATGCTTTCAATTACCGAGTAAATATCCCCTTTGCCTTTTTGGATATGAACATGTTAAAAATGTTACCACGAATGGTTCAGTAGTTACCTGGTCTTGATGGATTTTCTCTTTCTAGTTTCCATCTCTGTCTTTCTTTCTCTCTCCGACTTTCCATCTGTCTCCTGAGATTTTCCTGAACAGCAGCTCCGTTTTCTCTCAGATATTTGGTTTTCTTCTTACTAACATTCTCTCTTTTCCTCTCATTGTCATCTTTTATTCCCTCCTCTTTGCTTCTCATTGTTATGTCCTCCTCTTGATTTATCCCTCCTTTCCGCTTCCATGTCCCACTATCTTCCTGTATTTTCTTCATCTCCATGTGTCCTCTCCTCGCCTGCTCTTGTTTCATTTTCTCTTCTTCTTGTTTGAGTCTCTTTTCTACTTGTTTCATCCTCTCCTCCTCTCTGACTTTCCTCTGATTCTTCAGGTAGATCTCATTACTGTAGTGTTGTCCTCCATTATTATTCACTATTTTATCAATATTGTTCAGGAGCTTTATGATCTGTCTGGAATCACATTCACTTTTGCTGTTTATCACATGACATCTTCCCTCAAAGTAGTTCAGTATTTTCTGTGTTGCTTGACTTTCAATTATTTGATTTAATTCTCTTTTGGATACTTTTTCTCGTCCAATAAACAACACCATTGTGAACAGCAAAGCTTCTTCTCCAAAGTTTTCCTGAACTTGCTCCACGAGGTTCCTCTGCTCCTCTCTGAAGGTCTTCAGGTTGATGACGAGCAGGAACAGGTGAGGACCAGGATAACAGAGGAACATACTCTTCATCATCTCATTCTTCATCTCTCCATCAGTCAGGTGAGTGTTGAAGAATCCTGGCGTGTCGATGATGGAGATGTCTCTGTCTTCTACTCTTCCTGTCTGTTTCTCACTCTCTCTGGTTCTGCTCTCTTTAAATGCCTCTCGACCCAGTACTGCATTTGCGGTTGAACTCTTTCCCGCTCCACAGACTCCCAGCAGCATAATCCTCAGCTCCTGTGAATCATGTTCTTCATCAGACTCTGTGAAACAGGCAGTAGGACTCATTAGCTGATGCTTCTCTTGTGACTGATTGTAGTGTTTATGTAACAGTATGTATGCATTTATTTATTCAGTCCAAACCATGAATTATCTAGCTCCATATTTGATTTTGTTTTGTCAAACATTGTCCTGACTGTGACTTTAGAGCCACCCACAGTTAAATCAGTGAAATGCACTGTTGTAACAAAACGGCCATTTGAGAACTGAAACGTTTTATAAACCACATTATTTTGTGTACTGCTTATGGTGTGTATATGTTAAAAAATAATTTATACAGTTTTATTAAAGGGGGGGTGAAATGCTATTTCATGCATACTGAGTTTTTTACACTGTTAAAGAGTTGGATTCCCATGCTAAACATGGACAAAGTTTCAAAAATTAAGTTGTACGTTTGAAGGAGTATTTCTGTTCCAAAAATACTCCTTCCGGTTTGTCACAAGTTTCGGAAAGTTTTTTTCGAGTATGGCTCTGTGTGACGTTAGATGGAGCGGAATTTCCTTATATGGGTGCTAAGGGCGCGTCTGCCGGAAGAGCGCGCGCTCCCGTATAGCAGAGCAGAGAGAGGCTGTGCACAGACAATCACTCATCACAGCGAGAGCGTCGCGAAATGTCACAAAAGAAGTGTGTTTTTGGTTGCCAGGGCAAGACAACCCTGCACAGATTACCAAAAGAGAAACAGCATTAAGGGACCAGTGGATGGAGTTTATTTTGACAGAGCATCAACGGAGTTGTGCAAGTGTTTGTGTTTGTTCCCCTGCATTTCGAAGATGCTTGTTTTACAAACAAGGCCTAGTTTGACGCTGGATTTGCACATCATTTATTTCTTAAGGATAATGCAATCCCAACGAAAAAGGGTCACGATCGTGTGTTGGAACCGCAGGCAGTAAGTAAAACTTCTTCAAATATCTCTGTGTTGTTAACTTAGCTATCGGCGCGTAAGCACATCAAGTAAACAACATGCGATGTTGTTATCAAACTGCACTTTCCACATGTACAGCTTAAAAAAAAAAAAAAAAGACGACAAAGTGGAACTTAAGGCTGGTTCACACGGCAGGATAATTGGGCCGATTTTAGCCCCGATTCAGCCCTTCCGACAATTTTAGGATGCTCCGATTATCGTAAAATAATCTGATCAAATATTCCTGCCGTGTGTGGTGTGTTAAGACTAATCTCCTCTGCTCGGAAGAATGTCGGGACCGCTCCGATCTCAAATCGGGGATATCCAACATGTTGGATTTATTTTGCCCGATTTCTTCTCGTGTGTGGTGTCCCCCGAGGACAAACAATCACGCAGCCTGTGGACTGTGGCGTGTAGCCAATCAGAAAGCGAGGTGACGAGGCAGTGATAGTACCGGGAAACAAAATCAAAACAGCCGGCGTATATAATATAACAAATACAAATAAAGTCGATGGGCATAACTACATCCACAACTGCAGTCCACCAGAGTACATGGAAACCAATATATGAACGTTTATTTCAACGGTTATTAATCTGTGTAGTACGTAACAACATTTCTATGAGATAAAACAACAACTTATCTCCATATCATGATATAGCAAGTATAGTCCATGCTCGCGTCGTCTCCACCTCTTTGACCATCGCCTTTTCTTATTTGTCTTATGTTTTTTTCCCCGTTAAAAACAAAGCACAAACTATGGCCACTGCATCCTCTTTGTCCGCCATGATTGTTTACTCTAAAGTCACGTTTGATCTCGAGGGATTTTGCGAGATTTCCCGTCTGACCTGGGAATGCTCGGGAGTCAAATCGGTTCGTGTGTGATGTGTTGATATTGCCGTGTGGCTGCACACCACACACGGAGCGACCAAAACTGTTAGACCCGTGATTTTTTATCGCCGTGTGTGGGGTCTCTCAGGTTTGGAAAATCTGCCGACAATTTTAAAATCGTCCCGTGTGAACCAGGCCTTAGTCATTTTCCAAAACCGCTAAGCAAATATATACAGTTTCAGTACATACCACATAGAGAAGCCTTTGCTGATGCTGCTCTTGTTAAATTTCAGCCTCTGGATCTGTGTCACAGCTTCCAGACGCGCTCAACACAAAATCCTACTGGCGCTCGTGATTCTTTAGCTCCGCCCACACGTCACGCCTCCAGCGGCTTGTGTTTTTCCGGGAAAAATCGGTACAGACTATCTTTCTCTTATGAATATAATAAAACTAAAGACTTTTTGGAGTTATGAAGGATGCAGTACTACTCTATAGGTACTCAAGATTAACAGGATATTGATTGAAAACGAGCATTTCACCCCCCCTTTAATGTTCATAGTGTTGCATTGTCATGGCAGAGTTAAAAAACCTAATATACTGTTACTTGACAAGCAATTCTTACACTAATACCATGTTGATACACATTATATATATATATATATATATATATATATATATATATATATATATATATATATATATATATATACATACATATATATAGTGGCTATAAGTTAAATGTTCTAAATTCAGTTCTATTGTTTATCTGTTTTGTGGTACAACAATATGCCACAAATGGTATCGATCAATTTAAGCTTGACAAAATGTTTTGCCTCAGAAAATAATGCACGGATGCTTCCCCAAAAGAAATTAAAAACAAATTGTGAACACTGATTCTAAATTAACTATGAATGTTTTTTTTTTTTATTTTTATTTAAACATGAACTTACTGACCGTTTTGTGCTGATGCCATATTCTGTTTGCCCCCTTTTTTGTGGTCAGTTAATCACTCCTCTTCTCATTGTAGCAGGGAATTTAGCAGTATTTATGAACAGAGAAAAAAAAAATATATATATATATAACAGACAAAAGCTGAACATGTAGGTAAATATGTATATTTAAATCAATGTTAGTTACAAATATAACCTTTGTTTATAAAAAAAAAAGAAAGAAAGAAAGATGTACAACAACAACAAAAACATTTACAAAGCTTAAGTGTAATGTGGTATGGGACATTCTCAGAGACTTTTCATAGGATAACATTTCATTTCAAATAACAGGGATGTACAAAACACTCGATGATTTTGTTTAATTCATAGTTGCTTATTCTATGTGTGATTTGTGTGTGAAAATATTACCTTGGTCTGCCTCGTTATGTGAAGTTGCTGTTTTCAATACAGGTAACTATGGGCGTCACTTCGCAGGTGCCACAAAGTAGGTCATATAACTGCTTATCTGGCTTGTATTAAACTATTTTAGTGCAGTGCTTGTTCATTTTTTAAAGAAAATGTGAAAAAAAAATTTTTTTAATAACTTCGTTCTGACTCTTACCGCTCTCAGCCTGGAGATTAGCCAGTGTCGACCTGTTTTTGTACAGTCTGTCAACGTGTTCAAATGAAGCACTGGCAAAAAGGACAGCAATTTTATTTTTGATCCAGGCAAGCCGTTCCGTTGCGTCTCTATTTAGCCATGTATCCGCTCAAAATAAATAAATAAAATAAAATGAACTACCTTGAGATGCGCCGCGGGCGACTGCAGCTGTGCACGAGCGCTGGACCAGAGCGCGCGCAGAGAACGTCGCGTTTTTCCTCCTGCTAACAGTCACAACGAACACTCGGACTGAGCATTACAACAATTAGTTCTAGCACAGAAAAACACAAGAAATAATCCCCTGCACAAGATTTAGCTAGCAAACAAAACAGTGGGAATGCAGGATGTCCTACCCGCCGTCCCCACCCTTAAAAACACCTTTTCAGGTAACCAGGACTTGTGTTACACTGTCCGACGGGGAAAGAGAAACTGGAAGGGTTACCTTGATGTTATATAATCATATCCGTGTCACAATAAGCATTGTAAGGTTTGTGGAACTGGACACAATGCTGTAACATTACAATGATATGTACTTTGAATGAATAGGCTGCCACATAATGTACGTGTAATGCAACCGAGTGCAATATATTAAGGCATTATTGTTACATTAGTTATATAAATTGCCATATTTAAAGTGCTAAAATGCACGATAACTGTCTGTTGCAATCTTTAATCAAGAGTGTTAGATAAACTCGATACTGACAACACATTTGCATACACTTCACAAGACACAATGTTTGGGTATTTGCAAACTTATGCATTCAGTTTGGATCAGGATGAGAAACATAGTTGCATGCCTGGCTCATTTGGTGAGGAGAGGTATGAACATGAAAGTGAAAGTGACCACACAGCAAACAATGGAAGGTGTGTTTGAAGAACATTCAAAATAACATTTGCCTAGTGATTTTTCCTAACCTGCATGCTGGCACGAACAGTGGAACCACAATTTGTGCCCTTTTTTCCCCCCGGGGGGTTATAGTCCTATTAGGGTCAATTTAAAGCTACTGTTTCAACACTAGGTGTCAAGTTTCATTAACGACAATCAATGCATGAAATTCAACTTGCCAATTCCTATCAAAGTCACACTGGATAAATCAGATTTTTTAAATTTTTTAATCTACATACTGGTTTAAATTGCACCAGAAGGTTGACAGGTTTATCAGCATTGATCAAAGGATTAGAGGATGACATTTTTTCGGGACATTTTTTCACGGGTATCCCACAAGAAAAAAATAATCACTATTCTTCACGTGATTGGGACGGGACAGGAAAAAATGTCATCGGCAGCGGGAGGGACAGAGAATCGTAAAAACATGATACTCAACTTTATACACAAATTTGCGCCTTTATATAAATAAACTATATATTTTAATTGTAAACTCAATTCTAGTTTAATGCTCTCCCTGTTTGTTTTGGTTTGGCTGGTTAAGTGAGTGACGTGCTCCACACACCCATAACAGTTGGTTGCAGAAAAACACTAAGTTGGTTTAAGAGAAACGTGGCTAACTCGTGTGTGTTTGATTTTAGTAGCAAAAAATCATAGCCAAAATGTAGTCAGACCTGAAAGCTACGCTTCAACGACTACTGTCCGAAAATGATACATCAATTGTGCTCACTGACATTCCTGGTCGGTCTGAAGTAACCAAAACATTTTTACGAGTTGAGAAAGACGGCATGAAAACGCCATACGCTAGCTGCAAGACAGATCATAGACACATTATCAAATACCATGCCGACTCGGGCACAAGTGGTTTTTGCTTTGCAAAGTCAGCTCAAAGCAACCGGCGATTTCTTCATTTATGAAGCGTAAGGTCCCAGTGACTGTAAAGTCGAGTTTCACAGACGTGATTGTTCATCTGTGCAGCCAGGATCTAAGACCATTCGCTACTGTTGAGGGACGAGGGTTCATTGAAGTTGTGAAAATGCTCAGTATCGGGGCTAAATATGGAAGCAGCATTGAGATTGAAGATGTGCTACGGAATGCACACACTGTGTCTCGACATGTTGAAGACGAATACGATAAAGTAAAGAAACAGCTTATGGATGAGCTACAACAGGTAGGCCTGGCTACAATGCTTTTTTATGTTTAATGTTTAATGTTTTTTTTGCCATTTTTGGAGCTTACTTTTATGGGATTTTAAACTAAAAGCATATGGTCAAACGGTTATCTGTTAATGTAAGATCCTGTGAAGGCTGAAATAACATTTACATCATACTCGATTCCTTTAGAGCCCAGACTGTGCTGTGACAACTGACCTTTGGACAGAAGAAAGGACAAACACACACTACATAACAGTCACGGTTCATTATATTCTTGGATGGAAATTGTTGGACCTTTCCTGGATACAAGGGAGATCATAAGTGTCAAAACCCATGATAATATCATAAGGACTGTGGAGTCCATCCTTCAGGTATCTTTTAACCCCAGTCTCCTGTTACATAAATTTGTAGTACATATACTTAACTGAGTTATACTCTTTTTATTGGCTTGTCCAAGTAATATGGTACTATTCTATTAAGTGTCTCTTGTTAATTGTTCTGAGTAGCTCAAGCTTTAACAATAATTACTTACTAAGAAATCATTATGTTCTGTGATTTGTAGTTTGGATGAATCCTGTTTTTTTTTAACCTAACATATAGTAGTTCTTAAGCAAGGATATTGTTGTAGTGACCGACATTGGTTCAAATGTGGTGGCAGCTTTCAAAGATTACACTGAACTGTCCTGTGCAGGCCATAACATTAATCTGATTCTTAAATACACATTTGACCATTTGGATGTGGAGAACCCACAGCACAGCCCAGTCATCAACCTGTTTCAGGGGAAGATATTACACAGTCTTGCCATGTGAAATGTCAATGTGGAAACATTTGGCATACTTTGGTATGCAACCCTTCAAGACTTTAGTTGTCAGGCGCTGATCAGGAATTATACACTTTATATGCAAAATGATTGTTTAAACTAGGAGAACCATGGGACAGAAGATTAACTGAATCAGAACAGATGAGGACAACAAGGGCAACACCACGGACAATGTAATGTATAGGAAATTAGTCAAGCGCTCACTTCATCCCTGGCACTGATTGTATCACTTTTATTGTGATACAATCATGTTAATCTTTAACCAGCGGTGAGGGACACAGCTAAACTTATGAATTCCTCCTATTCTCCAGCAGAGGGGGTTATAGTAGCAATATTCATCCCATCACAATAACACGAGTGAGTCACAAAGCCTGTAACACATTAAAATCCCCAGTTTTAAAAGAACACAGATGAGTTCTTCTATGTCCACACTGCAGAGAGCTGAAAGCAGTGATGAACCTGAGATAATTAAAAACTGATTGAGCATCACTGATGAACAGCTGCTGATAACAAGCAGAAGAACTGAATAAAAGAGAAACACAAGAACTACTACAACTGACTTCAGACACAGCCTTAGATGAAATCAACTGAAATATAAGACGACATTACATTCAATGTCCTGAGATCTGACAACCCCACAAACAGCATCACCAGCTCCACTTATTAATAACCAGACTGACTTCGTTTCTATTAGACATCTACAGAAGATCTTATTGAGAATTCACAGAGGTTGCTAAAACTACGAAAAACACTATTTTCAATTAGACATCAACATCTAAACATCTTAGATGTTGATGTTTTATAAAAAAAAAAAATAATAATAATAGTTTTGTTTGTGATAGTTAGTGATAAAAGTGTCTGTTTGGTTAGAATTCTGTTATTTTGCTGATTAAAATCATTTAAAGAAGTTCAGTTCCATTTGCATAAAAAATTAACTCCACTCCACTGTGGAGTGTTCCTGTTTGACTTTTTACTTTACAGCGGAGAAACAACACAACTGACAGTTTTATATAATCACACCTGAGGGTGTTTTCCAGAAAGTAAGGTTCATTTATGATTACATATACCCTGAACTCTCAGATGAGTAACGCAAACCTTGCTTACTCAGGTTATGTTGTGTATGTCTCGCAGGGTGAGTGCTCTATTTTTTTTCTTCTTCTTTTGCAATCTCACTTAAAAACATCTATCCTCAAGTACTTAAAATTTTGAAACACTGGAATAATTACAGAAACGGAAATAGGATCAAATCTAGAACTGAGGGGAAGTAGACATGACTTAATCCAATTACATTTACATTTATCTGACACTTTTATCAATTTACAATTGCTATATAGATGTCATACACCTCTTGAGCAACTAGGGGTTAAGTGTCTTGCTCAGGGACACATGGTGTCTCACAGTGGATTTGAACCCAGGTCTCTCACACCAAAGGCATGTGTCTTATCCACCGCGCCAACACCACCTCCTATTAATTAATCAATAAATAATGAATAATTAAAATTAAATAATCAATTAATTTTAAATCCTGAGAGAAATCCAAAATGGTCGTATAAATTAAAAACATGGGGAAAAGAATGGGACAGTTTCTCCAAAAACAATACAACAAAAGAAAGTATATTATCAGCGAATAAATAAATATGATGATGAGTTTTCCTTATACTTATGGGAGAAATAGTTTCAGATCATCAGACCGCTTGAGCTAAGGGTTCCAAGGTAGGGCAAATAACAGAGGAGAAAGTGGGCAACCCTGATGAGTACCTTGATTTATAAAGAATTGGTTAGAGCAGATAGAACCTGTGAGAACAGAGGTTTCTGGATTGGCGTACAGAACTTTTATCATGTTTATGAAACTCAGTCCTAGACCCAGATGCTGTAGAACCGCCCCGTTTTATTCTAGTTGGTCGAAAGCTTTCATTGCATCTAGAGATAATACTGTACAAGGGGAGGATGAACAATTAGTTCCCTATCTGTCGGTCACTACGAGTTATGTCGAACAACATATGGGGTCTCACTTGGGAGGCCAATCATCTGTGAGTTTAAGAGAAAACACCAATGAAAATTGGCTAGTGGATTTAACATACCTGAGCCACTCCCTGTGCCAACGGGTATAAATAGGGCGACAGGTGCATCCACTAATTAGATTTTTGCTTCGGAGCCGAGTGATTGATTTCCTAAAAGAGCAAATCACGGACATTTCACGTCTTTTTAAAGATGCCGTTTCGTCAGCGTCCTTTTGGATGCGGTCGTTTCCTTTTCTCTGACAACGGCCACGAGCATTGTCTTCTGTGTCTGGGTAACAAATGCACGAGGGTAGAACCAACCCAAGGTTGATGCAGGAGCTGTGCACGGTGACTGACCTCACCCTTCCAGGTGACGGAAGTCACAACGCAGTCCATTGGGAAGGCGAAGTCCACCCTAGTGATCCAGTAGTGCCGTTTCTGGTTCAGCCTTGTCTGTATGAAAGACGCTGACAAAGTACACTCTCTCGATGCTCCCATCTCCCAGGCTGTCCTGTGTGACGATGCTGTCAGGGGCTGTGCCCAGCATTTCATGACAGAACAACAGCAGATTGAGGCCATACAGCACATCTCACCCCGACGTGATCCTCCGGTTGCCACCATTCCGTCACGGGCAGTGCCTCAGCCTGCTCGTCGCCATGGGCGACCCCCTGCATCCTCCACACCAGCTCCGCCCGGTGCTAAGAGTTCTTCGAGGCTGGCGCGTCGAGCCCCGCGCAGGAGAGCGGCGCCCCTGTGTCACTTTTGGCTGCGAAGTCCTCTAGGAAGACGACTAAGCAGCCCTGACACAGGCAACTCGGAGATGTGGGAGATTGCTCTTCAGGAGCTGGCGGAGACATCGCGACTCCTTCCCTCTGAGGAGAATCCACAGTTATTGTTTCTTCTGTTCTTCTGCACCCACTTTTTCATAAAAGAGCAATTTCCCTTTCCTCCACCACTTCAGCACTGGTTGCACTCCCGAGTCCCGAGATGGGCACGGCGCCGTGGTACACATCGTGTCACCATCACACCGATGTGTCGCCACCGATTCAGCCCCTGGTCGGAACTTGCCTTTCTATGGGCCGGCGTGCCCTTAAAACAAGTGTCCCAGCATGTTTTTGTCACAACAGATGCCTCCGACATGGGCAGGGGTGCAACATGCAATGGGCAGGCAGCTTCAGGGTCCTGGACAGGACCTCAACTGCTTTGGTAAATCAACTGTCTGGAGTTGCTGGGAGTGCATCTAGCCTTACAGCGGTTTCAGCCGCTGTTGCTAGACAGACATGTGTTGGTCCGCATGGACAACACTGTGGCTGTTTTGTACAGGGCGGTCTATGATCAGGTCAAATGTCTCAACTCGCCCGCCATCTGCTCCTCTGGAGTCAGAAGCAGCTTAAGTCGCTGCATGCTATCCACATCCCGGGGGAGCTCAATCGTGCAGCTGATGCACTCACATGACAGCTCACCTTTCCCGGGGAATGGCGACATCCCTAGATGGTCCAGCTGATCTGGAGTCGATTCGGGGAAGCCCAGGTAGATCTGTACGCTTCCCACGAGTCCTCCCACTGCCAGCTGTACTATTCCCTGTCTCAGGCCCTCCTGGGCATGGATGCATTGGCACACAGCTGGGCTCGGGGCTCTAAGCAAGAATACATTTCCCCCAGTGAGCCTGCTCACACAGATGCTGTGCAAGGTCAGGGAGGACGAGGAACAGGTCCTGTTGGTTGCGCCTTACTGGCCCAACCGGACCTGGTTTTCAGAACACATGCTCCTCGTGACAGCCCCTCACTGGCAAATCCCCCTGGGGAGGGACCTCCTCTCTGAGGGCCTTGGCAATAGCGTCCAGATCTTTGGAACCTCCACGTGTGGCTTCTGGACGGGACGCGGCAGATCTAAGTGATCTGCCACCAGCGGTCTATCACTCTGAGGCTGGCCTTTGCTCTCAAGTGGAGTCAGATTTGGTGTTCTTCTCACCGAGAAGACCCCCAGAGATCCTCCTAGGACACCCCTGATTCCCTCCT
The DNA here is from genome assembly GCF_003368295.1 of Carassius auratus. NCBI lineage: Eukaryota > Metazoa > Chordata > Actinopteri > Cypriniformes > Cyprinidae > Carassius > Carassius auratus. Next base: position 6,768,802 of record NC_039243.1, read on the forward strand.
GGGACCTCTCTATTGTCCTGGCAGGACTTCAGGCCATAAAAGTTAGACCCGACAGGACCTGAGCCCGACAAGTACATTTTGATTGACAGCTTTTTAAAAGCCCAAACCCGTTTACAGCCTGACATTATTCAAATGAGCGCACACACACAGCTCTTTTGCCTTTTGTCAAGAATGACTCATTTATACATGTTTTACATAATTTATTCATAACTAACGTAGACTAGGCCACTGCACTCACTGATGGTGCGTCATATTCATTCATTATTCTCATTATAAAAATGGTCAAAACGTTTCCACACCTCAGACTTTGCTATAGTTAATGGTGCAACCAAATCGTATTCGCCAGAGGCAAGCCTCCGTTACACCTACTCAGCATCCATTTTAGCATTTTTCTCATGCTAATCGAAACATTAGTTTGGGTGTGATGCTCAAACAGCTTGCAGAATAGAAAAACCAACATGATAAAGAATCAGTATAAAAAAAATCATAATTATTAGATATTTATCATATTGCCCATCCCTAGCTGAGGCAGAACAAACCCATACAGACTCCAAAACCCATAAAATAATAATATTTGCCTATGACAAGCACAACTACTAATAATAAAAAAAAAAAAAATGAGTGAATTTTCTGAGAAACCGTTGATTGACTCTAGTTAGATTCTGAAGCTGTGATTCCAGTTCAACTATATTTTTATGTCTGTTTTTCTGAAGGAAAGAGGAATATGAAATTTAGTTATTCCTTATAAATTCTTTAACTGCATTCCAAAGTGTTTCGGCTCATCCACTGAGCCTTGGTTAATTTAAATAACTCAGCAAAATTATTTCTGAATTGACTGCAAAAGTTTTCATTTTCTAACAATTTAGGGTTAAATCGCCATCTAGTCGCATGAGACGGTCAAGGGATCAAAGATAATCTGCACAGATTTCCATCATGATCAGACAAAGATTAGGACCGGATATCGGCATCACAGACAGCTGAAGATAAAGTATATGAAAATATAGTCAATTCGTGAATAGGATTTATGAGTAGCAGAAAAGAAAGTGAAAGACTTAACAGAAGGATTTAATAAATGCCAACTAACCACCAATGAAGATGAGGTTACACATTGTCTAAGTTTGTCAGAACAGAAGGCTTTTTGGAGTGTGATTCCTTTGGTCCAGATCTATCTAGAATATGCAACATTACAAAACCCGTGTCTATATCTAATACAATTTCAAAATATGACAATTTTAAGAAATAGGTAGACAAAACAGAGAAAAAAAGTAGAGTCAGGAGTACAAGGGGCATAAACTAAAAGAAATACAATATTTATATTCTCCACTTTTGTTTTTATGTGTTATTCTACCATCTGAATCATAAACTTTATCTAAAATAGTAATATTTTAGTAAAAGTCTTCCGCACCAGTATTAGGACTCATCCGAACATGAACGAGATACCACTTCATAAAACGTATTATTACATCCTGCTCTTTCAAATGGGATTCTTGAACTAACACTATATCAATCTTTCTTCTTCGCAAAAAAATCAAGAAAACCTGTAGGGCTGGCTGGGCTATTTAGGCCATTAATATTGCAACTTAGAATATTAAGGTCAGTCATAAGTGTAAAACAGAATTACTGCATAATAAAACAAAATACACATTTAAAAAAAAAAACAGTGTAACGCCACGCCAGCAGAGGGAGCCCTCTCCCGAGTACTGACTGTGTTCCGCTCCCTCTGCTTCACCTGTACTTCCTGTTTGTGATATATATAAGCATGGCCGCAACCACTATCCCGTTGCGAAGTATTGCTAGCCTGTCTGCCTTACCGAGCGTTTTTCCCATTGCCATAGTTTGCCTTCTTGTGTATGATCTTTGCCTGGTTTCCTCGTCTCTGCCTTTGGATTTGCCCACTGCCTTGTTGTTTGGATTGGACTGCCTATCTGTGTATAATTCTCTGCCTTCTACGATTACGATTCTCTGCCTACTGTTTGGATTTGTCTGCTGTGGATGTTATTAAACTGCAAATGGATTCTAACGCCGCCTCCGCGTCATTACAACCAGTTAAGTCTACCATCAAACCACCCCCCACTCCCACCCTTCCCGTCAGTATTCAAAAAAATAAATAAATAAATAAACACATTTCCATGAACTATGGCAGATCAACCAAAGAACAAACCTTGATCTGCCAGTACCCCTTAATATGATCCATGGCGTCAACAAAAACCTGCACATTACTGAAGCACCAACATTGCCCCCAAAGTCACATTTTGACTAGATAGTATCTCTATTGAATTTTTTATATATAAAATACAAATAAATAATAATAATAATAATAAATACATAACATAAAAATACAAATAAATAATAATAATAATAATAATAATAATAATAAATACATAAAATAAAAATAAAAAAGTAAAACATAAAAGAGAAGCAATACAACTAAAACAAATATGATACTACCATAATCAGTAAGCGATACTCTATGCTCAATGAAACTATCTAGTAACTATAAGTTCAGAAGTAAACATCAGAGGGAATGATGAAAGATAGTTGCCTAACCATTTAGAGCATATCTTCTCCAATTAGATAGAAAATGGCCAACTGAAGTGAATGAATGGCATCTGAGAAAAACTCTTGCTTTTTCTGGGCAGTATAACAATCTGGGTTCGCCTTGATTGAGAATGACCTTCGGCGTTGCAGGATAGAGAAGAAAATTCTGGATGCCTGCCTTTCTCATTTCCTTCCTAACTGGCACTAATGCATCTTTTTGCAGTGACCGGAGAAAAATCCGGAAAGAGTGACAGCATTGCTCCATCGGATGTTGGAGCACAAAATGCACTCCCTGTCCGTGTACCGCAACAGTTTAAAGATGAAAACCCCGTGGTTTAGCGCGATCTGAGGAGAGCCTGGTGTAAACGCGATGCACTCGTTCCACTTCAATCTCTTTGCCCGCCACATCGGTAGCAAACTTTTCAAAAAGCCCATAGGGTCGCCTTCTTTCTTTTGTTTTCTCATCTCCCCTGTAAGAAGATCCATTTTAGAGCATAACGACTGAACAACTGACATGTTGTTCCGCATCGCCGTCAACTCAGATCTTAGAATGTCTTCAAAGTCCACAATAGTGTTTGCCATCCTATCCACCATATCACCCATGGTCAGTGGCTTAGATTTTTCTCAATTGGAGAAGCCGACGGAGACATCTCCTGCTGTTTCAGATTGCAAGCCATCAGGAATAGTATTAACAAATTAAGTAATCTTAAAATAACATGAAAAAAAAATCAGCAAAAAGGGGCCAAACATACGGACTCTATTCAAGTCAACTAGGTTCATGAGCACGTTTAGTTTTAGATTTTTGATGACTGCAGGCCACAGAGCACATTCACAATCCTGCTGGAGATACTCGAGACCTGGTCTCCGCTTCGGAGTTGACAACAAAGTTTACAATAACAAATGAACAACACAATATAATAACTACATTTTTAAAATGTGTATATTGTTAAAAGTTATTTTGATATTCCTAAAAGATGATGGTGGGATTAGTAATCACAGGTGGAGTACTTGAGTTAAAACTGATAAAAACCTAATGGAGAATTGCACATGATTAAATTAAGGTGATCATATTTTTAGATATTAATGGTGTTAAATTCTTGCTAGCAAAATCATGTTCATCTGAAAATGCACTCACTGATAGGGAACTGGATATGTGAGTTTGGAACTGGAACTTGATTCATTTGAATTTGAATTTAAAATTGAGAAGGAAACAGTGAACTTCATCAGAATCATGGACAGATAACATCGCTAAAATGATGAGATAATTAAATTAAATAAATGATTTAATGTTCTTTGGACAATATATTGCCTTTATAATAAATAATTGTTTTAAGTTTTATGAATCCCTTTTATCTCCTTCAAATTAATGCTTTCCCTTTGGGGAAAATAATAATAATGATAATATTTATGATTGATATTAAACCAAAGTGCAAGATTTGAACAAACCATGATATAATGTATATTAATGTAACTGTGTTAACAGCACAACTTTAATCATTTATTTAAGTGAGACTGCATTAATAGTGGAAGTAGTAATGGTGAAGTAGTGGTGCAGTAGTGAATGTCTTAGCAATTGAGTTACGATTTCGTTGAAACTTGCAGTGATCTTGATCAGGTTGCTTGAATCTCTCTTGCATACTGGTTTTATTGCTTGCAGTGAAGTGATAGGATTGCATGCAATTCTAGCTTCCTTGTTAAGAAATTCAATGAAGTATTTGAAATCAGGGAACCTTATATTCATGTTGGAATTTAGTGACTCCTCTATTTCAACGTGAACTCAACCATTCTGGCAATTTAGCTGATATCCTTTGATTTTCAACACAGTCATTCAGAGCTTGTAAACCTTGAACATAAGGCATGGCTGATTCAATGCTGCTCAAAAAATCTACAAATTCCTGAAGGTCTTTGCTATCCTTGGTAGCAATTTTGTGCCATGACTGTATTTTGTCGCGGTATGACTTGCCAACTACAAATGGATAGCCAAACCTGTCTCCAAGTATGTTCCAGGCAGCCGTGTAAGCTGCTTCTGTTCCAACCAGAAAGTGTCCTTCAATAGCTTTCTTGGCTGGACCACTTACATACTTGTGTAGAAAGAAGAGCTTTTCTTGGGCTGGTAAGTTCTTGCGATCAATTAACGACTGAAAAGACAGTTTCCAACTTCATAGGTTCCCTGAGAAAACAGCAGGTTCTGGAATTGGAATCCTATTGGCTGTAATAGCTTCAGCAAGTGCCTTCACAAGGTCATTGGAGGCTTCATTGGGTGAAGCTAATGCATCTGACTGAGTTACATGAGCTTGAATGACTGGAAAACTTTTAGGAGAATAAGAGTGTTGTTTTGGTTGAGAGAGATAGTCTTGTTTTGGTTGAAAAGGAACAGAACACATTTTTCCTTCATCCTCTTCAATGCTCTCAGTGTAGCCTTGCTTGTGCTGCATTATGTCTTTTTCATTCTTCCAATCGTCCTACTTCCTTTTTCTTCTCTTCCAACTTTATTTTTCTGACATTACTTTGTGAGATAAATTGAGCCCTTTTTCTTGCATTCTCCGCTTCCATGTCCCTTTCTTGAGCTTCTCTCTCGGCCTCCAACCTTTTATCCTCTGCCTCAAGTTTCCTGATTTCCTCTTCATATTGATGCTGTGTGTTCATTATTTTAATCACCTCATGTGTAGCTGCTACTTCCGCCGCTGCTTCTTGTCTTTTCTGCAAGGAATCATGGGAAGACTGACTGGACATCTTAGAAACAGACTTTGACTTAGTCGAAGTTGCAGAGATGATGCTGGACACAGTGGCTTCAAACACTGAATCTGAAACAGGCCAGGGTATGTCCTCAAGATCTCCACAAAGAAAACGTTTCGCCTTTTCATTTGCTGTGCTAGTAACATTAATGGTGCTCACAACCTCAGAAATCAAATCTGCATCATCATTGTTCTTCATGGCTCTTTTCAACCCATTGATGTGATACTTCCATCTTCTATACTTCTGTTCAAAGCTTCTTTTCAGATTGTTCAGTCTAGTGTCTTGCAATGTTTTACCCTTTTAAGTAAGCATGTGTACACGCTGGCTTCTTTTAATGTCTGGGAACTGTGTAGTAGCTGCGCCCACCTGAGGTTGTTGTACTGAGGTTGTGGAACAGTCTAATGTTCAAGTGTAAGCAACTATTTCACCTAAACTCATATGATTCAACCTTGTGGATTGTAAACTATAGAACTAGAAGTAGCAGAAGCATGAATATAACTTGTAAAACAATTAATATCCCAAATAATAAAGTATACAAATCTTAAACACACAGAAAATTTCAATTTCTCTCTCAATAATACATACAACACATTTGTTTGTCTATTTAGTCCTTATAGTTTCTTAATAAGCCAGCCGATATTAGGAAAATGTCCAACTTTATCTTGGAATGAAGATGATGAAATTACCAGTGCAATTGAAACTTTAGCACAGTTCACAAGACTTTGTGCTGCTTCTAACTTAAAAGTGCTTGCTTGTTCAGCCTTTACTTGCCCACTGGCTTCATCAGTCAGTCAATTGCAATCTTTGAAAAGTTGTACTTCCCTTATCCAATATGCAGCGACTTTTGCTGGCCGACTTTCTCGTGCAGTTTTACCATACCATTTTACCGATGCAGTGAAGTGTTCTACTATACTTAGTCACAATGCGAAGGCACAACTACGCTGTTTGGGAAGTCATGGCCTAATGGTTAGAGAGTCAGACTCCCAATCGAAGGGTTGTGAGTTCGAGTCTCGGGCCGGCAGGAATTGTGGGTGGGTGGAGTGCATGTACAGTTCTCTCAATGCCACGACTTAGGTGCCCTTGAGCAAGGCATCGAACCCCCAACTGCTCCCCGGGTGCCGCAGCATAAATGGCTGCCCACTGCTCCGGGTGTGTGTTCACAGTGTGTGTGTGTGTTCACTGCTCTGTGTGTGTGCACTTTGAATGGGTTAAATGCAGAGCACAAATTCTGAGTATGGGTCACCATACTTGGCTGAATGTCACGTCACTTTCTTCACAGATGTTTAATGCACTCATCGATATAGACGCCAAGCATAGAAAGCGAGATCAACATCTACACCAACACCGTAGAACTGAGTAAAAAGGACAAAATATACAACAAACACCAGTCACACATTCAGTTACATGTAAAACACACATCACATTAAACTCGTAAATAAACAGAAAATACATCCACATACCACTTTTGCCTGCTTGTGTGCTAAGAGAGGATAATATCTTGGAAGATTCTTGATCAGATGACTTACGATTATACAGAAAAACACCTTTTAATTTTGCGATGATTAATTACATCGTTCCATCTCATCATGTGGATGACAAAATAGGAAGTGACATACAAAAGCATGTTGGGAATAAAATAAAAAATAATCAGGAAACTCTTAGAAAGATTCAATTTTGCTCAAATAAACAACAGTTGAATATAGAAATCACAATAAACATGAAAAAATAAACAAAATATAAAATTATACAAACTGAACTAATCAAAAGTAGATTAAGTAAATTAGTGCTGAAGTAAACAAGCGCCATCTAGAGGAAATATACATCAACCCTTTATGACAGAAAATAGAAACTTTGAGGCAGCAATTACAATGCATCTCCATAAAGTTGGTCAGCATTAGGAAGCATGAAGTGCTAAAAAAACTTCCTGGTATACAACTGTGTTGACCTTGTACCTCAGAAAACACAGTGGACCAACACCAGCAGATGACATGACAACCCAAACAACACTGACTGAGGAAACTTTACACTGGACCTCAAGCAACGTGAATTGTGTTCCTCTACTCTCTTCCTCCAGACTCTGGGACCCTGATATCCAAAGGAAATGCAAAATTCACTTTCATCTGAGAACATAACTTTGGACCACTCAGCAGCAGTCCAGTCCTTTTTGAAGCGATATGCTTCTGACATGGCCTGTTGTTCAAGAGCAGCTTGACACAAGGAATGTGAAGCTGAAACCCATGTCTTGCATACGTCTGTGTGTAGTGGTTCTTGAAGCACTGGCTCCAGCTGCAGGCCACTCTTTGTGAATCTCCCCCACTTTTGTGAATGGGTTTTGTTTCACAATCCTCTCCAGGGTCCGGTTATCCCTATTGCCTGTACACTTTTTTTCTACCACATATTTTCCTTCCCTTCTCCTCTCTATTAATGTGCTTGGACACAGAGCTCTGTGAACAGCCAGCCTCTTTTGCAATGACCTTTTGTGTCTTTCCCTCCTTGTGCAATGTGTCAATGGCCGTCTTTTGGACAACGATCAAGTCAGCAGTCTTCACCATGATTGTGTAGCCTACAGAACTAGACTGATAGACCATTTAAAGGCCTTTTAAGATGTTTTGAGTTAATTAGCTGATTAGAGTGTGACACCATTTGTCTTCAATATTGAACCTTTTCACAAAATTATAATTTTCTGAGTTACTGAATTTGAGATTTTCCTTAGTTGTCAGTTATAATAATCATAATTAAAATAAGTAAACATTTGAAATATATCAGTATGTGTGTAATGAATGAATATATTACACAAGTTTCACTTTTTGAATGGAATTAGTGAAATAAGTCAACTTTTTGATGATATTCAAATCATATGACCAGCACCTGTAGATGAAAATATTGAAGGCGCTCTGAAAAAAAAAAAAAAAAAAAAAAAAAATTCCATAAAATAAACTGGTTATGGTTGCCAGAACTTTACTGTACAAAATATAACACCGTTTTAGGTTTAACAGTTTTACCTTAAATGTACAATTTAATATCATATTCGGTAACACTTTAGAATAAGGTTCCATTACACTGTAAAAATTTTTGCCATTAAATAACAGTAATTTTCTGGCAGCAGGGGTGCCAGTAAAGTACTGTTAATTTACAGCTCTTAACCATTAATTTACCACTCTTATTTTTTAACAGTATTTTACCGTAAATTCTACCATGGAAATTAACTCCACTCCCACTGCTTCAAACAGTTAGAGTTTTTAAACTAGCATTCCTACGATGTTAGTGCTATGAACTTATTTCATTTGAGTCCACTGAGAAGGAATATTTCTTACACTTAATGTGCAGTAATAAAGTAACTAAATACATGACTTTTACTCAAATCACTGCAGCTCATTGTCAGCTGTATTACACATGTATGTGCTGAAGTACTTAACACAGAGATCACCACTGTATCAGCGACTCCACATTTACTGCCTTTATATAAAACAGCAGAAAATCAGAATTTGTGGCTCATCATTGACTGAAGCACAGGCTCTACTCTCCAGCACAATGGTGAACAACAAAACTACATTAAACTAAACGATCTTTCTTGTGCAAACACACATTAATACAGTCAAGTTCAGTATTTACTCTCATTATCAGTGTATGACTTTGCCTAATTTTTTTTTCTATGGATGTTCACAAATATTTTAGTTAAATTAACTTATTTTTCATTTGGTAAATCTGACGTTTACATTTTACAGTATATTACTGTTTTTCCTTGACTTGACGGCAAAAAACTGTAGAAAACACTTTTTTTTTTTGCTGGCAACCATTAATTTACGGCAAGAAACAGTAGAAAAACAGTTATTTACTGGCAGCAGGGGTGCCAGTAAATAACTGTTTTTCTACAGTTTGTTTCCTGTAAATTAATTACAGTTTATTACTGTTAAATTATGTTTCATTCTGTTTTTTCTTCATCTTAAATCTTTAACCTTTTAAACCCCACAAGAAAATCCTCAGTTTTAAATGAACACTTATAATGTGTGCACACTACAGAGTGTTAGAGTAACACTGAATCAGTGAAGTTAATGAGATAATTCGGTGATTAATTGATGATTGAGCATTAGTGATAAACACCTGCAGAATCACTGAAGGAAAGAGAAACACAAGAACTACAAATGACTTCAGCCACAGCCTTAGATGAAATCAACTGAATAAAAGAATACATCAAATCTCTCAAGATCTGATTAAACAACTACTAAAACAGCTTCACCAGATTCACATTACTAACCAGACTGACTTTATTTCTGTCAGATGTCTACAGAAGAACTTATGGAGAGTTAAATAGGTTTAGGTGTTTTTTTCACTACCATGATGGAGATCAGTGTTTACTTTAGTTGGGCTCTTGAACGTGACTTTTCAACAACTAAGGTTTTTTTTTTTTTTTTTTTTTTTCATGCTGTAACAATGCGCCTTTGGAACCTGTTATAGCAAAACAAAAGTACACAGAAGAAAAAAAATCTGATATCTGAACATCACAACACATGCTACTAAAACTTAAAACAAATGCAAAATTATAAGCACATAAGAATTCAAGAAAATAAGTGAACAATTCATGGGCATAATTTATTCATGCCGCAATGCATGCTGGGAATCATGGATGAGTTTTATCCTGTGCTGGTACCCAGCATGCATTGCATCATGAACCTTTTGATTGTCACCATTGTTGATTTCTCTCTTTGAGTGTTGTGGGGACTGCTGCCCGAAATACTTTTTAACTAAAACTAGTCGTTAAATCCATAAATACTGGTTATCTCACTACTTTTCAATCTTACTAAATTTAAGTGTCATTGACTCAAATATTTCAACACCAAATTAATATTTGATTATTATAGCAACACTTTAAGTCAGTCTAGTAGATCATGCCTGTTAGAAACAACCATAATCACTTGACTATCAAAATTAATACTGCTGTAACAGATGCATCATAAAGATACAAATACAGCAATAAAACAAAATGTAAAGTGTACAAGTTAATGGTCAGGAGCCCAACTAAAGCAAACACTGATCTCCACAATGGTGACGCTAAACGAAACAGTAACATTATCATCTAAATCTCTTTAATTCTCAATAAGATCTTTTGATCTCTGTTCTCTGATCTGACAGAAATAAAGTCAGTCTGGTTAGTAATGTGTGAAGTTGGTGAAGCTGTTTGTTGATCGTTTAAATCTTCCGTTGATTTCATCTAAGGCTGTGGCTGAAGTCAGTTGTATTTCATGTGTTTGTCTTGTTATGTTTTTTCTTCTTCAGTGATTCTACTCATTAACAGCAGCTGTTGATCATTGTCTGAATTCACTCATTAGTGTTCATTCTCTCTGTCAGGTGGACTATATTAGTAAACTCATGTAGGGAATAGTGAATGAGGGAGTAGGGTGTGATTTGAAACACAGCCGCTGAGTGTCGACTTTGAACGTTGTTAATTTATGATATATAGCAGCAGGCTACTTCTCGAAAACGATGAATATTACCCAGAATGCACTGTTTTAATGAAAAACAGTATTTTACTGTCGAAATTTGGCCGTTTTTTTACAGCGATTTTTAACAGTGTAGTTAATGTTAGTTAACTACTTTGTTAACATGAACTAAGCAAGAACAATCCTTCTACAGCATTTATAAGTCTTTGTTCATGTTAATTTCAACATTTACTAATGCATTATTTAAATCAAAAGTTGTGCTTGTTAACATTAGTTAACGCACTGTGAATTACCATGAACTAACAATGAATAACTGTATTTTCATTAACTAACATTAACAAAGATGAATAAATACAGTAATAAATGTATTATTCATTGTTTGTTCATGTTAATTATTACATTAACTAACATTAACTAATGGAACCTTATTCTAAAGTGTTACCTCATATTCTAACTGATATAGGGGCCTATTTTAACGATCTTAATGCAAAGTTGTAAAGCACAAGGCGCAGGTGCACTCAGGGCGTGTCCAAATCCACTTTTGCTATTTTAAAGACGAAAAATTGGTTGGTGCTCCCGGGCGCAGTGTCCCCAATTAGTAATGGGTGTTTTTTGGGCATAGCATGCAATAAACCAATCAGAGTTTCATCTTCCATTCCCTTTAAGAGCCAGTTGTGCTCGTGCCATGACGGATTTGCTATTTACACGGCGGAATTTGGCAAGCACAAAGACAGAATGAAATGAAACGGAGCTGCTTGTGTGTGAGCAAATAGATAGCCTAATTCTGATACATGCAATGACTATCCATTACTATACTAAGACTATCCATTACCCGCCTATACTAAGACACTCTTTAAATAATAAAGAAAAAAAACATTGCACCAGTCTTTAGACCAGGTTTGTGTTGGTCTATGGCGCAGCCTATTTTCAGCTCCTTAAAATAGCAAGGGAGCTTCTAAAAGAGCTTCTTTTTTTTCAGTTATTATTTTTTTTTCTGTTTACTGAATTGGTTATTAAATTTAAAATGTTTCGCTTTTGCACTGTAGGCCTACCATTAGTGCAGGGGTGTGGCCGCAGATTGTTTCACAAATGCTTAATGTAAAGAATGTTGACAACCCTGCTGTAAGTTATCAAGAGTCACAAAGCCTGTAACACATTAAAATCCCTAGTTTTAAAAGAACACTGCTCAGTTATCCTATGTCCACACTACAGAGAACTGAAAGCAGTGATGAACCTGAGATAATTAAAAACTGATTGAGCATCACTGATGAACAGCTGCTGATAACAAGCAGAAGAACTGAAGAAAAGAGAAACACAAGAACTACTACAACTGAATTCAGACACAGCCTTAGATGAAATCTGAAATATAAGACGACATTCAATCTCCTGAGATCTGACAACCCCACAAACAGCATCACCAGCTCCACTTATTAATAACCAGACTGACTTGGTTTCTATCAGACATCTACAGAAGATCTTATTGAGAATTCACAGAGGTGAAACTATGAAAAACATTATTTTCAATTAGATATCAACATCTAAACATCTTAGATGTTGATTTTTTATTAAAAAAAAGAAAAAGTTTTGTTTGTGAGAGTTAGTGAGAAGTGATTTTTCTGATTAAAATCATTTAAAGAAGTTCAGTGCCATTTGCATAAAAAAAGAACTGAACCCCACTCCACTCCACTCCACTCCACTGTGTACTTCCTGTTTGACTTTTTACTTTACAGCAGAAAAACAACACAACTGACAGTTTTATATAATCACACCTGAGGGTGTTTTCCAGAAAGTAAGGTTCATTTACGATTACATATACCCTGAACTCTCAGATGAGTAACGCAAGCCTTGCTTACTCAGGTTATGTCGTGTATGTCCCGCAGGGTGAGTGCAAAATCCCATTGTCAGTGGATCACCAATATCAGGAGTCACCATAGAAACAAACACTAATAACCATGAAACTCATTTTTTTCTTCTTCTTTTGTCAATGACCAGAATGACTAGGGGCTGTTGTGCAATCATTTTAATGCAATCAGCTTTCCACGTTCTCAATAAAAGGAATTATCTGCACTATTGGCCATCAGCCAGTTTTATGAACAGCCAATGCTCCGAATCCTGTCAGTCAAATAGGGGCAGAAATATTTAATTTCACAACTTGCGTGTCAAGAAAAACTCTTTGTGCAGAATTTAAGAAGTTAATTAGCTGATGTAATATGTTAATAACCCATTAATGCATGATTCTTGCCCTTGAGGTTAAATTTCCGGGAGTTTCATTCAGAGCCTAGTTAAACAGACCTGAACAAGCTCATCAAGCTCTTCAGGATCACTATAAAAGATACAGAAAGAATCAGATGTGTGCTTTTGATCAAGATTGCAGCAAAACTCTGCAGGAAAGTGGATCTCGAGCGACAGAGCTGAGAACTATTAATGCAATCTCACTTAAATAAATGATTAAAAATAGTGCTGTTAACACAGGTCCATTTGTATTACGGTTTGTTCAAATCTTGCACTTTGGTTTAATATCAATCACAAATATAAATTCTTCCCAAAGGAAAAGCATTCATTTGATTTAGAAGAAACAAAAAACAACTTGACACTTATGACTGCTAAACGATTAAAATGCCTGTGTGTGTTGACAGTGCATTTTAGATATGCTATCTCTCCATGATTCTGATGAAGTTCACTGTTTCCTTCTCAATTTTAAGCACAAATTCAAATGAATAAAGTTCCAGTTCCAAACTCACATATCCAGTTCCCTATCAGTGAGTGCATTTTCAGATGAACATGATTTTGCTCAATATAACACCATTAACATCTAAAAATATGATCACCTTCATTTAATCATGTGCAATTCTCCATTAGGTTTTAACTCAAGTGCTCCACCTGTTATTACTAATCCCAACATCAAGAATGGAATTTCAAAATAACTTTTAACAATATGCACATTTTAAAAAAATGTAGTTATTATATTGTGTTGTTTATTGTTTATGTTAACTTTTGTTGACGACTCAGAATTGAAGACCAGGACTCTTGAGTATCTCCAGCAGGATTGTGAACGTGCTCTGTGGCCTGCAGTCATCAAAAGTACAATAACACTGGACAGTAGCTGGTCACTTTCTACTCTTGTCTGCCATTGGTCAGTCGGACAGATAGCCCGACCGAAACTCACATAACTGGTTGAGTCAGAAGTTGACATGTTGAGAAAAAAATAAACCGATCAACGTTAAGAAAGCATCTCAATGTTTCACTCTTTAGAAAGAGAAACTACCAGTTACTGACGTATGTTGAGTCTGAACATTAAAATGGGTTCAGAGAAAATATTAGCATGAAATTTACATCAAATAAGCATCTGACACAGCATCTACGTTCTCACATTGTCTGGTCTTTTAGTCTTATGTGCAAGACTTACACTGTAAAAAATGATTCACTTTATTTACTCAATAAAATTGTTTAAAATGTTACATTCAATATTATTAATTAAATTTAACACTTTATAATTAATTATTAATAATCAAATTAGATGGTTACAACCAACCATTCAAAATGAGTAGAATAACATGAAAAAATTAATTAAAATTTTCACAAAAATATTGATTTTATTGAAAACAAAGAAACAAAAAACACTATGCTAAAGAATACTATGTTATACATGCCAGGCCAGTAGTTGGGGATCATGAAACACTATACATGTTCACATTTTTGTTGCTTAAATAGATATGATACAGGCATCATGTTCAGAAGTTTGTGTCTTCAGTCCCCCAAAAGTTATTAAAGACACCTAAGGTTCACAAACAGAATCACTGAAGGAAAAAAAGGTACATTTATAGGGTTACCATTATAGTGGTCAGTGTTTGCTTTAGTTGGGCTCTTGACCCTTTACTTTTTAATGTTATATTTTGTACTGCTGTTGTAACTGAATTATAACAGCTAGATTTGCTGACAGAATTGCGGTGGTCCTGGTTATAATCTAGCACAATCTTTGTTTGGCCTGAGCATTATAAATTGAGTCTGTTCTCGGAGACAAATTGACATTCATTAAAGCAACATCTGTAATTCTGCAATAGAAGACCTGGATTTTTATGTGAAATCCAGAGTTTAAGAATTCTGATTAAGAAAAAAAATGTGATGGAGAAGGGAAACTTTCTCCTTGGCACTAAGTGACATCAAGAACCAGCATATGATTCTCAAGAATGGTGACAGACAGCATGATGGGATCCATAAATTAGTTTTGATTGGTGGCACCCAGAATGCAGTGCAGCAAGATTTTTGATGGTCACCATTGTTGAGATTCTCAGGCTGATTCTTGATGTTTGTGTGCCTAAATAAAATTTTCTTTTTTTTTTTTTTGTTTTTTTTTAAATGTCCAGACCTTATGCTGTTCAAACATAGGACAACTGAAATCCAGACCAAATGCTGTCAAAACAAACAACACCACCTGATCTTACTCTTTATTGGCTTATCTAGCGGCAATCTCACAATTACAGCAACCAAAAAAAGTTTTGTTTGAAAGGTTAAGGGTAAAGTTCCCATTTACAGCAAACACTGACCACCGTAATGGTAACCAAAATTTAGATTATTCTCCTGCAGTGATTTTGTTTGTTAACATCAGGTGTCTCCAGTTTTGGTAGCTTGAAAACATGAGCTTTTGAACATGATGCCTGTATCATCTCCATGTAATCAACTAAAACATGACTTTGTAAATTACATTTTTGGGCTGTGTTTCTTAGTCGCCAACTACTGGCCTGGTATGCATAACATAATGTTCATAGTGTGTTGTTTTTCTTAAAGAAATGTTATTTTTTTGTTGTTGTTTCTATTTGTTTAAACTTAGCTTATTTTTTGTGCTATTTAACTCATTTTGAATGGTTAATTTCTAAGTATCTCATTTGATTAATTCTAATGAATTCTTATGTGTTAAATTTAATTAATAATATTGCTTGTAATCTGTTGCCACAATTTTATTAACTAAATATAATGTATTATTTTTAACAGTGTACACCAACTACACACGCATTTCCTATCATGTATGCCTATGAAAGATGGTCAAACCAATCACAGTAGGTATGGGGCGGGTTAATTTGTGCCACCCCGCCTCTATATGCAGGCTGCAGCTGGGTGCTTCTCGTTTTATCCAACAAAACCGATATTTTTAAATATATTTTAATTATTTTTTTCATGTTATTTTACTCATTTTGAATAATTTCTTTCAAGCATCTCATTTGATTAATTCCAATTAATTCTAATGTGTTAAATGTAATTAACAATATTGCTTGTAATCTGTTGCCACAATTTAATTGAGTAAATATAGAGTATCGCTTTTTACAGTGTACCTGAAATTCACTCACCTGGTCCTTGTAATGCTTCACAATTCAATTTTCAGACCATATAGTGCATATGCAAAAATGAAACCAAACATTCATTTTTTTTTTTTTCAGTTTTATTTCACTTATTAAATGAATAATTGCCATTTTCTCTCCTTTTTTTCATTTAACTAAATTTAAATTGTTTATATTTTGCACTGTGGACTGTACCATTAGCGTGGGGGTGTGCCACAGATTGTTTCACAAATGCTTAATGCGGCTTAATGTATCCTTCTTGAGACCTTACAAATAATGCAATATTGCCAAAGATGACCGATAAACAGTTGTATTAGTATTAATTCAGAAATGTGTAAATCCCCACCTGAAAAAGCCAAATGATCTGAACTTTCTGAATTCTCTGAACTAGAATTAGAAGGAATATTTTTGCCATGACAAATTGCAAGTGAGCATGTAAGATAAGATGACCTCACTCTAACTGGTTGTCAACTACAACTTCAAAATAAAATCAACTCAATTTATAAAATAAGATGAACTTTTCCTCAGAACCGTCTGAAAGTAAGTGGCTTACAACAGATAGTTCAAGTTCCAACTAGCAATTTTATTGTCAGTGAATGCAATATATCTGTTTTGAGTTGTTTGTTTTACAGTGCAGTGACACTGGAGGACACACCTTATTAGATTACAAACATATAAGCTATTATTTACAGACAAGCAACAGAAAATGAAATCAAATTGCTCTAAATTGCAAATTAAGTGTTTTGTGACCAACTGAAAACCTAAAGAAAAATATGGGACTCAGTGGACGAAGACGGTGGTATAAATTAAAAATCCCAAACTCTGTATATTTATTAATACAATGTATTAATAATGTATTGGTTACTAGGTACAGGAATGCAGATGACAATATGAACAACACGCTAAACTGTTATCCTACCATTTGCTTATGAAAGAAGAAGTGTTAAAAGTATTGCCAAATTCTGTATACACCTTATTAATGTTGCAAACTACATTGCTTGGCTTAATGGGAAGCAGATGTGACCAGAGTATGAATGTGATATGCAAAGTCTCAAGCGGTTTCCTCCATTTGTTAACCATTATGTGAAACTGCTTAATACCCAAAGGCTTAATGCATTAATACAGTGATTTAATAGGCAAAGCATACAGCTTATTATCAAAGCATAGCATACTATTTATACACAAGCAGAACAGACCAGAATATGAATGCAACGCACAGGTTTCACGTGAAGCATTTCACCAGGAACGTGCACAGACATTTTGAGGGGCAGTGGCCTTAACCAAAAAAGGGGCACTATGGGTTGGGTGCTTGTTAACACAAGAGATACAGTTGTTACAAATATACACTTAAAAGAGAAGAAAGCTCTGTAATAATTTCAGACTTTATTGAAAATGTTTTGATAAGAATGGCCTCTCCCTCACTCTCTGAGCCTGCTTCTGTGTGTTGTGGGGTAAATTGAGTCAACATTTTAACTTACCCCACCATAAGGCACTTTAATTTGGTTGGTTTTATGTTGCTAAAAAGAAATCTAACTTTTTGTAAGAGGAAATTCTTATTATTAATTAGTTTTTATATTGTCATTTATTTCACATTGGTTTGAATCAGATTTGGCCAGATAGTCATCTTACCCACTCGACTCGGCTTACTCCTAACCCAGGACAAACTGAGCCATGGAAACAGTTTTCTTATAAGAATATATATATATATATATATATATATATATATATATATATATATATATATATATATATATATATATATATATTAGAGGTGGGCATAGACACAAATTTTTAATCTAGGCTCATTCAAATTCTGCCGATGGCATTCAGAATATGTGTGTTACCCAAATAAAATTGACAAACAGTAAGTCTTTGAGAAGGGGTTTATCAAGCTAGATGCTGCATAAGAACATCGAGTCCGTACTACACCACATACGTAACGCACACGGACTGCAGACAGAGTATGTGGGAAACAGGCGTGAGCAGGGACCCGGTGAAGGTTGTACAGTGGGCCCTGTTTGAAATTGTTCAATTTGTATGTTCGTTCATTTTTATTTATTTGTGATATTTACACAATGTTTTTTTTTTTTTTTTTTTCAAGTTTGTAGGTGTCAAGATACAGAAACCAAATTATTAAATGTAAAATAGCACTGGATAGTCTTCAACGTAAAAATGAAATATACAATCAAACCTACATTAATTCAGACACCTTCAACATTTCTCACATTATTACAGTTTTGCTATATATATATATATATATATATATATATATATATATATATATATATATATATATATATATATATATATATATATATATATATATATATATATTGTAGGGGAATTTACAGTTAAAACCCAAGGACCAGATATTTGGAAATGAAGACCAGGAGTCAGAGATGAGTTCAATTAATAATAATAATTTTACTTGAAGAAAATAGTTTGCAATTTCATCAGCAGAAGTCAGCTTCAATACTCTCGACGATCTGGATCTGGTGTCTGAATAATTTTTGGTTTTACTGTTAAAACTAAGTAATTCAGTCAAGAGCAGTGAGTGATTTTCATTTTCATTTTCTTGGATTAACATTACAGCAGCTAGTGGCTAAATTAGGCGCGGTCACTTTAAGAGACGAGGAACGCATCCAATATAATACACATCCAGTTTTTTTCCTCAACTGTTTACTTTCACTTAAGAAATAACTGCAGTGTCCTCCAGTGTCAGTGTTCAGCAGTAGACTTTTCAAGAGCTGTCATGTTTCTCTCTTTTTTTTTTTTTTTTTTTTTTATAGAATATCAACTTTAAAAAGGTTTCTTGTATAGTTGGTTGTATATTTCAACAACTGCTATTCATCTAGTTTAAACTAAAATAAGAAAGGACATTTGCCTAGTTTAAGACAAATTTTAGCTTGACAAGAAATGCAATATATAAATATATAAAACAATATAAAAAGACTATTTGCTTGGTTCAGAAACCTGCAAAACATTATATAATTAAAATTTTAAAAAGGTATTTGAACATATTGTATTATAGCATATAATCATTGTAATATAGAATACATAAGAACAGTGAAGTCTTCTACTGTATTTTCACCTGGTCAGGTGAGTGCTTTATGGTTCAGGCTAGACTTGACTGACCTTATGATTATGATTCATTCTGAGTTAATCTATTCAAATGCTAAACGGATAACTTCTGAAACAAAAGAATGTGCACATACCCCTTACTGTAAACACATACTGTACTGTAATTAGTGTCAAATATGCAGCCAATAAGCAACTCTGAATCAATGGGGGGAGCAACGCTCAACATATACATAAAAAAAAGGTAAATGGAAGATCAGGCACTTCTAGTTCCACATATTCAAATGATTCAGTCAGACAGAGAACCTCTAACCAACAAGAACAAACTTTGAGAGACATAATGGCATACTCATATAAAGGTGAGTCATGATGAATTATATAGATTATATGATTGTATCTTCATAAGTATTTATTAATTATGTTACAACTTTTTTACATTCAGAGTTTACAGTACTTCTGTTTTACTATTTCATTATACATTAGTATAAAAGTACAGAGTGTTATACATTAGTATAAAAGTACAGAATGATTAAATATGAAATAGGTTATTTCCAACATTTTGTTTAAAATATTTTTATTAAGGGCTTAATTCATTAAGGCAAATTGACATTATATTTGCTTTAAAAAAAAGAATAATAAAAAAGTATATATGAATGATTCAGTTGTTCTTTCATTCACTATTTATTTATAAAGCACTTTAAAAATAAAAATAAAAAAACTACAACCCAAGGTTGACTAAAGTACATATCAAGATTCAAATAAAAATTCATGATTTTTATATTGAACGATTTAACAATATAATGAAAACTTACATAATAATACATTGTGTTTATATATTACAATATATTGAATAATAGATATAAAATTGCTGCTTTGCATATATTGAAAAATGTGTAAGTATGGAACGTACTTGTGAAAAGTGAATCAAATTAAATATCAGGTCTAATGTAAGGATCCTGGCATTTCTTTTAAATCTCACGTTGACTATATTCTTTATGAGATTAATTTTGGAACCAGTGTATTGTATCAATCTAAAAATGTATATTTCCGTCTTCATGACTATGCTGATGTAGTTTATCAGACTACTTCTAAAACCAATCTTTTGCCTCTTACTACAGTCTGTAATAAATTGAGTTCTGCAATAAGTTCATTTGATACACACCATTGTATTATGTGTGATTTACTTAAATGATCTACACTCTACATTACAAGGCATATTCACTATAGTTGCAATTTATTTTCAAATTTCAAAATTTTTATTATCCTAATTATTTCCATCCGTATTTGATATTATATTCTTCTTCATATAAATTAAGAAATTATGCACATACTTTTTGTTCTTACACTTTTAGTTAAGTAAGTGTTTGGGAGAAAGCATATGAGGTTCCTGCAGATTGAAAAAAAAAATCTAGCTATGAATGTACCATCTTTTACTTAATTTTATGTTTGAAAAATTAGGTTTTGTGTTAAATCTGTTAAAAAGAAAAAAAATGCAATAGTGTGGCCAACACAAAATGAATTAATTATCAGTCAGTCACATTGCTGCTTGTGTCTCGTCATGAACCGTATTCTTCTCAAGAGCAAGCTTTATCAAACATAATCTTACAGTGCTAGCAAACTTCATCTGTATCTGATTTTGAAATCTGTAAGAAATGCATTCATCTGTAGATAAAATAACTGATGCAAATGTACTGGTATTTTCATCCCAAACAAAATTTGCACAGCAGAAAGCAGGGATTATACCTTTTAATGCTAACAATGTTAGTTTGGCGTGTGGTAGGAGAAAATGTTTGAACACAATAGCCTAATCCCCTTTGAAACTCTCCTGTTATTTTATTTATTTATTTATTTTTATTTAATTTTTATAGGCTATGTTATGAACATAACATTTCAACTTTATTAAATGCTCGGAGCGTGGAGGGAAACTGTTGCTGCTCCACTCTGCTCACAGATTGTCCTCTGCTGCCGAGTGAGAGATGTTTCACCCGAAATGAACAAGACCGTCCGGTGTAATCACGGTTATAGCAGTGTCTGCTATATTTACAAATAATTTATATAAGAAATAACAATAAAAACATAACCTAAAGCAGCGGCATAACGAGATGGAAATCTAGACTAGAAAATATATTTCCACTTGCTCTGTCCTCCGTCCATGACACTGACTCTCTGTTATGACTAATAAACTTTATTGCGCTATACAGTAGTCAACATTTGAAGTGGATCAAACCTTTCTTTAAAGTTTTTCTAAAACCAATATGTCCTAAAACCTGTTCTGCAAGTTTGAAACCCTCACAAGACACTATGCATATGAACAAGCCATACATAACTACCTCTGAAAAACCCAACCCCCTCCAGCTGAACTGAAATTGCTCTGTTTTTTTGCTGTGAGGAACGGTGTGTTGCTATGTTACTGGGCTGAAACATGCCTGCACTCAGCAGCCTTACTCTTTGTATTCATTATTTTCTCACAGCCTGTATTATTATTTTCATTAGACCAAAATAATAACAAATTATCAATTGATAATTAATCATTTTTTACAAAACTTTTTTTTTTTTTTCATAATGATGAAATCATTATTAGTGATTGTATTCATTTGGGGAAGGCTTAAAGACCAAGCGGATTCCTCCATCACAGAGAGTGCGAGCTCTAACAGCAAGTTAGTTTAGATTTTACCAAATCAGTTTGAGGCAAATAGAACTTTGGCAGGAAAACTTTCAGTCTATCTGAAGGAAGACGTATTTGATTGAGCTAATGCTGTTAAACAGAGTGAAAAATAAAATTAAAATAATAACCTTTAGTGTAAGCTATTCTTAAACGTGGAGCTCATTATATTGAAGTACAAATCCATTTTTTATGTTTAGAATACAGCTCGTAAAAAATGCTACGATGAAAAAGTCATGCAAACTTTTTAATTCGTAGAAATAATTTAAGCAATTAAAACTTTTTTTTTACACTAGATTCAACTTGAATGTCAAAAATCTTAAGGAGTTTGAAACGGTAAAATGTCACAGTACATTTTAAATAGCCTAAATGAACTTGTATATTATTTTTACGTTTTTTTCTTTTTTCAGTGCATTCAGGCTATCAATACTTACCTATCACGTGTTCCCGGGGAATCAAACCCCCAACCTTGCACTTGACAACACAACGCTCTACCACTCGAGCTACAGGAACACTATAGAATAACATTTATTTTTTATTGCTAACCAACATTTTACAATTAAATTCATTTCACAATCCGTCCCTTCGTAGGCACCTGGCGGGAGTTGAACTCACGACCGACTTGCAGTTAACACTGCAACCCTGTATATTATCCATTCTGGTTGTCTACATACTGTACACAGACCTAGGATCATGCTGAAACTCTGACACTGTCAAAAGATGATCGTAGGTTATCTTTGGTCACAAGATCGTGACAACGGCAGTCTTTGAACCTCTCTCACTAAATGAAAGAAAACCACAGGAATCATCATGATTGTTTCACGATGCCAATCTTTCATCTGGGCCAGCCGAAACTCCTTCAGACATATACATCATCGCTTATGTTTTTCTTGGCTTTTTAACCAACGTGACCTTGCTATACTTGTTATATGTATATGCACGAAAGGTGTCTTGTATTATTGCAGAGTTCAATGGAGGAATCCCCTGAGGTGCTTGTGTCAGTTGGCATGTGACAGGCAGATAAACAAGAGACTTCATTCCACAAAATACATACAAAAACGATGAAAGTTTAAGAAGCTGTCAAATATTATTACTTAAGCAAACTTGGTTAACCATTAACTCAAATAACGTTTTACTAAAGCAACAATGCTAATGTTTAAATTACTATATTTTGATTGTTTTTTTAATTTGGATTTTTCTTTTAGCAGGTTAAATAAATTCTGCATAAACAATATCTTATTTTGCTGTGCTTTATTGCAAACAAGGTCTGTTCAAAAATAACACACTCTTGGCACAAACTGTGTAACTATAACACATCAGTGTAGAAAAAAATATGTCACTTTCTGTGTAAGCAGGAATAACACAGGTTGAATTAATGCTGTCCTTATCTAAAATGTGACGTAACATTCAGCCAAGTATGGTGACCCACACTCAGAATTTCTGCTCTGCATTTGACCAATTCAAAGTGAACAAGGTGTTGCCCACCCAAGATTCAAACCCACAACTGTAGGGTTAGGAGTCAAACTCTCTAACCACTAAGCCACAACTTCCCCACAAAGACACAGAGCTGTGTTAAGGAACAACACTGGACTAACCTTTAATGCCCAGAGAAGTGGACATCACAGGTTATACTATGGGGCCATTGAATGATTGAATCTGATTGGCTGATGAACGTTCTGAGGTGTGTAATTATTTTCTTGGAAACGCACGCCCAACGTAATTCCAGGCAACTCTCTTGACTGCATTACAGTTCCATATCACTACGCAAAGTTAAACGTAATAACTGTCATGCAGTTTGCATAAAAAGGTGTCAGCACTGCCCTGATGATTTTATCAGTTAGACATATCATATAGTGTAGTGACTTAAAGGCTACACATGACATTTATCACTAGTGAGGGACTGTTTAGTCTGTTTAGAAACACACAGAGGTATGTTCACACAAGCTCTCTCTCTGTCTCTCTCTCTCTCTCTCTCTCTCTCTCTCTCTCTCTGTGTGTGTTTCTGTCGCTCTCGATGTCTTTCTAATAACTTAATTACTGCAGTAGAATGCTATCAACTGCTCAAGCCTCCATTATCAGCTTTAAAATTAGGTTTTGGTATTAGCAAATGAGGCATTGGATGAAATGCAGAACAAATAGTCCTACCCACAATAGTGATTTAAGTACAAAAAACGGATGAATCCCTTTAAAAATATATTATGGTCGATGTCTTGAGGTGTGGTAACCATAGTATAAGCGGAATAATTGACACTTTAAAGGGATAGTTCACCCAGAAATGAATTTTTATTTTAACTATAATGCTTATAGTTTTATTAAGCATGTTTTTATAAATTTCCTTCTCTCCTTTGATGTTCTCCAATATTATCAGATCTGAGGATTCATGGAAAAACCGGAGCTGGAGAGATCGCATCAGGAAACATCATCCTGAGAGAAAACATTGAATCCCACCTATATTCTGAATCTGTGACTGAGAAATGCGAACAGTATCAGCAGAAGGTAGAGGGTAGAACAATCTCAGTGATTGACACTCTAGGACTTTATGATACCTCAATCAATCAAGAACAACTTCCTGGTCCTCATGTGTCCCTGACAAGAGATGAGCAGATTAATGAAGCAGGTAAAGGCAACTACAATGCTTTCAGTAACACAGATGCTGAAAATCGATCAGAGGTCACTGAACCGCTAGAGAAGATTGACAAAAAG
The DNA here is from genome assembly GCF_003368295.1 of Carassius auratus. NCBI lineage: Eukaryota > Metazoa > Chordata > Actinopteri > Cypriniformes > Cyprinidae > Carassius > Carassius auratus. The sequence continues at coordinate 6,793,290 of NC_039243.1, forward strand.
ATGGAGGAGAACGGAGGAGAGCATTACACAAATGAAATGTACAAGGAAGCTCAGCAAAGGAGTTTGGAAGAGGAGGAAAAATCGGGAGAGGAAGAACCATTGAGTTTGGCTCAGAAAGCAGTGTATGTGGGAGCAGGTGTGTTAGGAGGAGTCACTGGAGTAGCAGGAGCGGTTGTTGGAGGAGCAGCACATGGAGCAGTTGGTTTAGTAGCAGCACCTGTAGCTTTAATTGCTGCAGGAGTTTCTCTCATGGCAGAGGGAGGTGCAATAACTATCAAACATGCATTGAAAGATTGCAAGGAGCAGAAGAGAAATAAAGAAAACACGATATAATTGGTTGCACATTCTGCATTACCTAATTACTCAAGGCCAATTCACAGAGTTAAGGGTGGGAGAATCTAAGCAGGATGTGATAAACAATCCAGGCATGATTACAAAGTAAATAAATAAATTAAGTTAAATTAACTGTTAAGTGCTCTGATACTCATTCCAAAACTAATACTACTTTATGGCTATCTACTATTTATTATGTACTACTACTGACTGTTGCTGACGATGTTATGAAATCAAGTTTTTGAAACACAGTTATTGAACTCATTGTCTTAAATTCAGCATCTATCTGTACATCAATGGCTTTTGGTTGTTCATTATTCAAATGTGTGCATCAGTTAATAAAATAGCTTAAAAACTCTCCTGGTTAAAATGTACGTTTGTTGAAAACATCATGTACTGCACAGCAAAAATCCCAGTGTTAAAGCAACTTTTATTTGAGTCCACATTCAAAAGTTTCAAATTACACTGAAGCAGTGTTAAAGTTAATGAGATAATTAGGTGATTAATTGAGCTTTGTTAACATTTTCATGTGCTATATTCTGTATACAGCAGAATATAGTTTTGTTTTCAAACATAAAACACATCTTAACTATGGATGATGATATTTAAAGAACACCACTGAGAGATCATGTACAAAGTTAAATGACTGTTTCTCTCCACCATTAAAAATCGCTGTAAAAAAAATGGCCAAATTTTCACGGTACTGTACAATTGCGTCTTAGTGCCACATTGAAATATAATAATCTAAGATAACAAGTTTAATATATAAATACTTCGGGAATAAAGTCAGTACTATAAGAATAAAGTCAAAATATTACAAGAATAAAGTTTTAATAATATTACAATAAAGTCGAAATGTTTCAAGGATTTAAAAAGTAGGAATTTAAGTTATAATATTTTGACAGTATAGTCTTTATTGCGCATGGAAATATCCCTGATTGAGAACATAGGGAGAAGTTGCAGGCGTACAGGATTGATGTGAATATTGTTGCGTCTGAGCAGCCGCAGCTTCTTACTGGGATGTAAGGACTCATAGAAACATCTAAATATCAAGAACATATTTATTAACAGAACAGGAACAACTTTTTATTTTAACATCAGCTCACACACCCAATCGACATTACTTCAGGGTATGCTGTAGCTCTCTTATTTAATACTTTTTTTAAATGCACTATAAATTTTGCCTATGTGGGATTATTAGCAGAAATCAAACCATGTGTCATACTCGCGGGGACAGTATGCTTGGAAAATTTTTCATATCTTCCATTGCACTTGTTATTTGTAATGTGCCAGCCACCCAATAGCAATAAGATTTGTGCTTCTTATATTATGAAAATAAAGCCAAAATAACTTTAACTTCAACTTTAGTCTCGTAATCTTAGATTTTTTTTTTTTTTAGCGTGGCACTAAAACGTAAAAATATCATGAATTAACAGCATTCAAAGTCTACACTGTGTTTCAAATCACACCCTACACCCTCATTCACTATTCCCTACATGAGTTTCCTATTATTATTCACCTGACAGAGACATGAAAACTAATGAGAGTATTCAGACACATGAACAGCTGCTGTTAACAAGCAGAATCACTGAAGAAAAAAGAAACAAGACAAACACAATAACTACAACTGACTTCAGCCACAGCGTTAGATAAAATCAACTGAAGATTTAAACAACTCAACAAACAGCTTCACCAACTTCACACATTACTAACCAGACTGACTTTATTTCTGTCAGATCAGAGAACAGAGATCAAAAGATCTTATTGAGAATTACAGAGATTTAGATGATAATGTTACGTCACCATTGTGGAGATAAGTGTTTGCTTTAGACTCTTGAACATTCATTTATGTTTGAATTCTATAATAGTGTTTTTTTTTTACTTGTTACAGCAGAGTAGTTATGAAGCTCAACAAGGTTAATAATCAAAAGTTTCATGATGCAAGGACAAAACTTATCCATGGCTCCCAGCATGCATTGTGGCATGAATACATTATGCCCCTGAATTGTCCACTTATTTTCTTGAAATCTTATTCTGGTTCAGTGGTGTATTGCAACATAGTAAAAATACTTTGTTACAGTACTTAAATATTCTGAGGGAGTATCTGTACTTTACTTGAGTTTTTATATTGCAGACAAATTTTACATTTCCTAATTAAAATGCATACTTTTATTCAGTTACATTTCTGCTAAGTATGTTCGTGACTTACTACAAAATAGTCAGAAGAACAAAGTTTTGACGAATCAGTGGTCTAGTGTTTGCAAGTTAGACTCATAAAAACACATTTGCTCATGTGAACACAAGTGTTCGCTGTGCAAAACCACAGATGATTTCATGACATTTTCCACTCAAGTCGAGTCAGGGGTGTGCCACCAAATATCACCAACCACACAGAGTGCATGCACATTGATTTATTAGTCTATTAAAACTCAAAATTCCTGGCATTCTAAATTGTAGACAGCAAAAATGCTTCTGCATGCTTTTTATATTTAATTTCATGTAGGCCTAGTTAACTTAATCTATACCACACCAAGTTTTTCTGCAGATGCATTTACATTAAATCATTTTATGCAAGTTCAGTAAAGCAATGAATGACTTATTTTGGACATAATATTGCTTGTTTTTGCTTAATTTATTCCAACGATAAAAGTTACAAAAAGATCACTGCACTGTTTTGCATCTCTGAGCAATGAATGGATGGTGTTTACTTATTGAATGAATCAGATTTTATAATATATTAACATATTATATTCATTCATTACACACAGACTGATATATACCGCATTGCTGCAGTAATTCAGGCAAAAGGAGCCACAACTAAGTATTTCTAAAAATCCTTTCTTTGTGTTGGTCTTAAGTAATATTCTAATTTTCGGAGATACTGAATTTGGGTTTTTCCTTCGTTTTCAGTTATAATCATAAAAATTAAAATAAGTAAGCATTTGAAATATATGAGTCTGTGTGTAATGAATGAATATAATAAACAAGTTTCATTTTTTGAATGGAATTAATGAAATAAATAAAGTTTTTGATGATATTCTAATTATATTACCAGCACCTGTAGTACAACTCAATGTGCAGCGACAGCTGAAGTACTGTACATTTAATATTTTACTACAACTTATATTTTTTATATTATCTGGATTTAAACAGATAAATATTTGGGCATTGCTGTACTATTACACGTTAAGTGTTTGCATTTTGAAATATTCTTTCTCAGTGGACTTAAATGAAATACGTTCACAGTACTAACCTTGTATGAATGCTAGTTTTAAAACTTGAACTGTTTGAACTTGGGAGTGGAGTTAATTTCCATGGTAGAATTACGGTAAAACATTGTAAAAAAAAAATAAAAAAAAAATAAGAGTTGTAAATTAATGGTAAATTAACCTTATTCTTTAGAAGATAAAAAATAATTTGCATGCATTGACTAATCCATATGTTGTATATGTTGTATGTTGTAAGTCAGAGGTGGAGAGTCCAGGGGTCAGAAAGTAAAAGTCCTGCCACATTTTTGCTCCACCCATGAACTCAGCAGCTGATTTCACCAGAGGAGGAAACAAGTCATTCCTTCCAAGTCACAAACTAGTCTCAACTCAAATCCCAAGTCCTCAAAGAGTTAAAGTCAATGAGATAATTAAGAGACTAATTAAATGATGATTGTGCATTAGTGATGAACACCTGCTGTTATTGTGCGTTACAGAGGATCAGATGCTGATGTTTTATTGGTTAAAATTATGCCACCATCATGGAGATCAGTGTTTGCTTCAGTTGGGCTCTTGACCTTTGGTTTCTTATGTTAGATATTTCTCTGTAAAAGTACATGTGCTGTTATAAAACAGTGCGATCTGTGCTTTGCAGAAAACCGTTACTAGCTCCTTTTACATGATGAAGTAATTATTAGGCATCAGCCTGTTTATTTCCAAAACAATTTTATGTATTTATTATTAAAAATGTTCAGTTTTTAAATAACTTACCTTGTGGAACCGTTGGTTTAATCACTATAATGAATACATTTCCTAATGTATGTAATAAATATAAATTTTTCGAAATCTTTTCCTAATAAAACGCACAGACATCATGGCCCAGCATATGAATCTCAACAATGGTGACAATCAACAAAACGCTTCAAGTTGAAGTGCATGCTGGGTAACACCATAGTAAAAACTCTGATTATGCACTGTAGCATGAATAATTATTGTAACCACTGTTGAGGATCATATGATAAGTGCTCATGTCTAAAATCCCGAGCCTGTACAATTTTTTCCCCCAATATTTAAGCATTACAATAATGTTTGTTTAATAGGACTTTTTTGTAGTTCAGTAATTGCTGAACATAATTTAACAAACCAAAGAGAGACACCTTCATGAAGTTAATTAAAATGTTTTAGATGAAAAAAGGGCAATTAAATTTTCTACTTCAAGCTTTTCATTCAGCAATGTGTTAATGTTTACTACATAACACAACCACAAGTGTTTAAAAGCAAATTACTTTGAATTATTAAAAGGGTCAAGAGCCCAACTAAAGCAAACACTGATCTCCATGATGGTGGACTCACCACAATTATGGTGACAAAGTTTTTTTTTTTTTTTTTTCTTCCAGTTGATTTCATCCAAGGTTGTGCTTAAAGTCAATTGTAGTTCTTGTGTTTCTCATTTCTTCAGTGATGTTGATTGTTAACAGCAGGTGTTCATCACTAATGCAGAATTATCATTTAATTAGTCACTTAATTATCTCATTGACTTTAACTCTTTGAGGACTTGGGATTTAACTTGAGACTTGTTTGTGACTTGAAAGGAATGACTTGATTCCTCCTCTGGCGAAATCAGCTGCTGGGTTCATGGGTGGAACAAAAATATGGCAGGACTTTTACTTTCTGACCCCTGGACTCTCCACCTCTGTTGTAAGTTGTCCAAAAGTGCGACTGGTGGAAAGAATGATTCTGAATTGCCCAGCTACTCCTGTCAATGAACTTGCACCCCCTCAAAACCTGCTTTGTCTGGCACTGACCCGGAGGACTGTGGTCTGTTTGTTAATTAATTACCTGTTTTGTTTATTCTACAAGTTCTGCAACTCTTGAAGACACTGTTCCTGTTGTCTGACCTCCATGTATGTATTTCTTTTTTGGAAGAAACAGGATACAATTCCAGTTTCACCCAGTTTAAAGTAAAATAAGAAAGGACATTTGCCTAGTTTTTGACAAATGTATACCTATAGTATTTGAATATACTATATTATAGCATATAATTATAATACATAATATATCAGAACAATGAAGTCTTCACAGCAAAATCCCCAGTGTTAATTTAACACTCTTGAGTGTGGACTCATATAAACACTAAAGCAGTGTTAAAAGCAACACTGAAGCAGAGTTGAAGTTAATGAGATAATTAAGAAGTTAATTGAGTTATGATTGACCATTATTGAAGACACCTGATGTTAACAAGCAGAATCACCAAACGAGAAAATCACAATTTGTGTGTCACCATTATAGTGTTCAGTGTTTGATTTAGTTGGGATCTTGGCTTGTAACTTTTTACTTTTAAAGTTTGTTTGTCAAACCAAGAGCAAAAATCATTGCGTGTTGATGATTATGTTTTAATGTAATCGTTGTTTGACATGAATCACTGAACTCATTTACAGTCTTTTCTCAAAGTAAAACTTCCATTATTGATTGTCACAGCTTTGATTCCACAATGAAAAAATCTGTATTTTCTATACATTTTGTAGGTATCTCTTGCAAGTGATTCTGTTTTTTTAAATTATTTTTTATTTTATTTTAGGCACACACAGATAACAATAATCAGCGTATAAATCTCAACAACGGTGACAAACAACATATTCAGATAAACAAACCAACTCTGAACATCACAAAACTAGATACTAAAAATGAACATAAAAACAGCAAAAGTAAAATATAGTTAGAATAAAAAGTTAAAAAGACAGTTCAGCTCATAATTTATGCATGCCGCAATGCATGATGGGAGCCATGGATGAGTTTTTATTGGCTACAACATGCTTTTTTGATGGTCACCGTTGTTGTGATGCTCATGCATTACACACCTCAGAACGTTCATCAGCCAATCAGATTCAATCATTCAATGGCCCCATAGTATAACCTGTGATGTCCACTTCTCTGGGCATTTAAGGTTAGACCAGTGTTGTTCCTTAACACAGCTCTGTGTCTTTGTGGGGAAGTTGTGGCTTAGTGGTTAGAGAGTTTGACTCCTAACCCTACAGTTGTGGGTTTGAATCTTGGGTGGGCAACACCTTGTTCACTTTGAATTGGTCAAATGCAGAGCAGAAATTCTGAGTGTGGGTCACCATACTTGGCTGAATGTTACGTCACATTTTAGATAAGGACAGCACATTTTGTGTTACTTTTAATTCAACCTGTGTTATTCCTGCTAACACAGAAAGTGACATATTTTTTCTACACTAATGTGTTATAGTTACACAGTTTGTGCCAAGAGTGTGTTATTTTTGAACAGACCTTGTTTGCAATAAAGCACAGCAAAATAAGATATTGTTTATGCAGAATTGATTTAACCTGCTAAAAAAAAAGTCAAAATAAAAAAAAAACAATCAAAATATAGTAATTTAAACATTAGCATTGTTGCTTTAGTAAAATGTTCTTTGAGTTAATGGTTAACCAAGTTTACTTAAATAATAATATTTGACAGCTTCTTAAACTTTCATCGTTTTTGTATGTATTTTGTGGAATGAAGTCTCTTGTTTATCTTCCTGTCACATGCCAACTGACATAAGCACCTCAGGGGATTCCTCCATTGAACTCTGCAATAATACAATACACCTTTCGTGCATATACATATAACAAGTATAGCAAGGTCACGTTGGTTAAAAAGCCAAGAAAAACATAAGCGGTGATGTATATGTCTGAAGGAGTTTCGGCTGGCCCAGATGAAAGATTGGCATTGTGAAACAATCATGATGATTCCTTTGGTTTTCTTTCATTTAGTGAGAGAGGTTCAAAGACTGCCGTTGTCACGATCTTGTGACCAAACATAACCTACGATCATCTTCTGACAGTGTCAGAGTTTCAGCATGATCCTAGGTCTGTGTACAGTATGTAGACAACCAGAATGGATAATATACAGGGTTGCAGTGTTAACTGAAAGTCAGTCGTGAGTTAAACTCCCGCCAGGTGTCTACGAAGGGACGGATTGTGAAATGAATTTAATTGTAAAATGTTGGTTAGCAATAAAAAATAAATGTTATTCTATAGTGTTCCTGTAGCTCGAGTGGTAGAGCGTTGTGTTGTCAAGTGCAAGGTTGGGGGTTTGATTCCCCGGGAACACGTGATAGGTAAGAATTGATCGCATGAATGCACTGAAAAAAGAAAAAACGTCAAAATAATTTTAGTTTAGTTTTATTCTAACATGCCATCAAAGTCTTCAGATACTATAAGATACAGGTTCATTTAGGCTATTTAATATGTACTGTGACATTTTACCGTTTCAAACTCCTTAAGATTTTATAGTGCATTTAATAGTATTGACATTCAAGTTGACTCTAGTGTAAAAAAAAGTTTTAATTGCTTAAATTATTTCTATGAATTAAAAAGTTTGCATGACTTTTTCATCGTAGCATTTTTTACGAGCTGTATTCTAAACATAAAAAAATGGATTTGTACTTCAATATAATGAGCTCCACGTTTAAGAATAGCTTACACTAAAGGTTATTATTTTAATTTTATTTTTCACTCTGTTTAACAGCATTAGCTCAATCAAATACGTCTTCCTTCAGGTAGACTGAAAGTTTTCCTGCCAAAGTTCTATTTGCCTCAAACTGATTTGGTAAAATCTAAACTAACTTGATTAACTCAAATGTTGACTACTGTATAGCGCAATAAAGTTTATTAGTCATAATAACTTAATTTCAGAGGAAGTTACCTTAACTAAAAAAAGATCCAAACTGTTGCATTAGGGCTTGGCTATATGGCATAAATTGTTTTCATAGAAAATCCAATTCACTATCATCCAATTCCAATTCATTTTTTTTAATCAATATTCAAATGACAAAGAAATTGTTCAAAACAAGTTTTAATATAAGAACATATGATAATAATAATAATAATAATAATAATAATAATAATAATAATAATAATATATAATTTAATATAACTGAGACAAGATGATAAAAAACACTGAAAATATTATTACCTTAATGATGGAAAGACCTTCCACTTGGCGTTAAGAGCTGTTCAGATTAAAACAGCTCCACAGAGAGTCAGTGTCATTGACGGAGGACAGAGCAAGTGGAAATATATTTTCTAGTCTAGATTTCCATCTCGTTATGCCGCTGCTTTAGGTTATGTTTTTATTTTTATTTCTTATATAAATTATTTGTAAATATAGCAGACACTGCTATAACCGTGATTACACCGGACGGTCTTGTTCATTTCGTCGGGTGAAACATCTCTCACTCGGCAGCAGAGGACAATCTGTGAGCAGAGTGGAGCAGCAACAGTTTCCCTCCACGCTCCGAGCATTTAATAAAGTTGAAATGTTATGTTCATAACATAGCCTATAAAAATTAAATAAAAATAAATAAAATCAGGTGTCCTCAGTAATGCTTAATCATAACTCAATTAACTTCTTAATTATCTCATTAACTTCAACTCTGCTTCAGTGTTACTTTTAACACTGCTTCAGTGTTTATATGAGTCCACACTCAGAGTGTTAAATTAACACTGGGGATTTTGCTGTGTTCCCTTGTCAGGTGAGTGCTTTATGGTTCAGGCTAGACTTGACTTGACTGACCTTAAGATTATGATTCATTCTGAGTTAGCTTTTGAGACAAAAAACTGGCACATTCTGCATACGTGTGTAAACACATACTGTGACTAGGTGTCAAATATGAAGCCAATAAAAGAAACGCTCAACGTATACATTAAAAAAAAAAAAAAAAAAAAGTATAAGGAAGAACAGGAAATTCTAGTTTCCACATATTCAAATGAGTCAGACAGAAAGAATAGATAAAAGAGAAAAAAATGGCATCTTCATATAAAGGCAGGTTTATAAGGTTCAGGGGCCAAAGAATAAAAGTCCTGCCATATTTTTGTTCCACTCATGAACTCGGCAGCCGATTTCATCAGAGGAGGAAACAAGTCATTCCTTCCAAGTCACAAACTAGTCTTGAGTCAAACCCCAAGTCCTCAAAGAGTTAAAGTTAATGAGATAATTAAGAGACTAATTCAATTAAGATTGTGCATTAGTGATGAACACCTGCTTTTAACAATCAACATTGCTGAAGAAAAGAGAAACACAAGAACTACAACTGAAATTTTCATTTTCATATATTAATTGGAAGAAAAAAAAACTTTTCCACCATAATTGTGGTCAATATTTGCTTCAGTTGAGCTCTTGAGCCTTTGAGCAGCTTTGATAAATTTGCTTCTAAGCAACTGCATTAGTGTTTTCCTGGAAATGTTCATGTAAAAGTACTGATGAAAATGAGTGATTTATATATTGAATGATTTACATAATATATTGTGTTATTATTTTACAATATATCAAATAAAACATAAGAAAATTATGCTTTTCATATATTAAAAATGTGTGACAATATATTTAGGCTGTATATCTAACAATAATGTATAAGTATGGAACATACTTGTGAAAAGTGGATCAAATTAAATATCAGGTCTAATGTAAGGATCCTGGCATTTCTTCTAAATCTCACATTGAATATATCCTTCTACTTCTAAAACCAATCTTTTGTCTCTTGTCGTTTGTTTTCTTTTGTTGACTCTCAAAAAGGATATATTTATTTTCAACAATTTTATTTTGTGTTATGACAATTTTGTTTGTGTGTGTAATATCTGTGTAAAAAATTTAAGAAAAAAAAAAAAAAAAAACACTGACAAAATTGTGTCCAACGCAATATGTGTTAGTTATCTGTCAATCACATTGCTGCTTGCGTCTCTTCATGAACCATATTCTTCTCAAGAGTAAGCTTTACCATGCTTCAACTTCCTGTCATTGGGGGATATCTTCCATGCATGGAAGTACAAAAATTTGGCATTAGAAACTTTCAAAAAGTCATTTGTGATCATTTGTGGATGGTCGACCTCGATCACAGAAATCATCATGATTGTTTCACAATGCCAATCTTTCATCTGGGGCCGAAACTCCTTCAGACATATACATCATCACTTATGTTTTTCTTGGCTTTTTAACCAACGTGACCTTGCTATACTTGTTATATGTATATACACGAAAGGTGTCTTGTATTATTGCAGAGTTCAATGGAGGAATCCCCTGAGGTGCTTGTGTCAGTTGGCATGTGACAGGAAGATAAACAAGAGACTTCATTCCACGCCCTTCATCATCACATCACATCGCTTCCTGATCAAAATACATACAAAAACGATGAAAGTTTAAGAAGCTGTCAAATATGATTATTTATTTAAGTAAACTTGGTCAACTCAAGCAACAATGCTAATGTTTAAATTACTATATTTTGATTGTAAAAGAAAAAAAAAAAGTCAACACACTTTCTGTGCTAGCAGGAATAACACAGGTTGAGTTAAAAGTAATACAAAATGTGCTGTCCTTATCTAGACACAGACCTGTGTTAAGAAACAACACTGGTAAAAACGTAAGTGTCCAGAGAAGTGGACATCACCGGTTATTCCACCATGAGTCTTAACTTCAAAGGGAGCCTATATTGTCTGACCTCCAGTTTTTTTGGGAAGATCAACTTAAAAAAGTTTAACTTTTTTTTTTTTTTTGGTATATACAGTTTCTTGTATAGTTGGTTGTATATTTCAAGAAATGAAACTCACCTGGTTTTAACTAAAATAAGAAAAGTAATTTGCCTAGTATAAGATGCTATTTACTTGGTTCGGAAACCTGCAACATATATAATGAAGAAAATAAACCAATGGTGATAAAAAAAAAAAAAAATCATTACAAAATAAAATATATATTAGTTATAGTATTTGAATATATTATAGCATATAATTATTATAATACAGAATATATCAGAACAATGAAGTCTTTACTTGCCACGTGAGTGCTTTATGGTTCAGGCTAGATCTGACTTGACTCACCTTATGATTATGATTCATTCTGAGTTAGTCTATTTACTACTAAACGGTTAACTTCTGAGAAAAAGACTTGCACATTCTATAGACGTGTATAAACATACTGTAATTAGTGTCAAATATGAAGCCAATAAACAATGCTGAATCCATGGGGTGAGCAACGCTCAACATATACATAAAAGAAGTATAAGGAAGAACAGGGAATTCTAGTTTCCAATATTCAATTGATTCAGTTGGACAGAAAGACTCTAAACAACAAGAAAATATAAAAGAGAGGAAAAAAAAATGAATCTTCATATAAAGGCAGAGGTGGGTAATTTAGGGGTCAGAAAGTGAAAGTCCTGCCATATTTTTGCTCCACCCATGAACTCAGCAGCTGATTTCACCAGAGGAACCAAGTCATTCCTTCCAAGTAGTGATGGCAAGATGAAGCCTTTTAAAGCTTTAAGATTTTCAGCCAAGATGTTCACGAAAGGGTTAATTTCTGGAGACTTAATTTGCTCACAATACCATCTGGTGGCCAACGAGTGTAAAACAAGCAGATATATTAAGTCCTGCCATATTTTTGCTCCACTCATGAACTCAGCAGCTGATTTCATCAGAGGAGGATCTAATTCATTCCTTCCAAGTAACAAATGGAATAATGAGTCTCAAGTTAAATCCCAAGTCCTAAAAGAGTTAAAGTTGATGAGATAATTAGGTGACCAATTATATGATGATTGTGCATTAGTGATGAACATCTGCTGTTATTGAGAATTACAGAGGATCAGATGATTTATTATTTAAAATGATGCCACCATCATGGAGATCAGTTTTTTTCTTTAGTTGGGCTCTTGACCCTTTTAAGAATTCAAAGTAATTTGCTTTTAAGCACGCCTTCAGTTGTGTTACATAGTAAACTTTAACACATTGCTGAATTAAAAGCTTGAGTTAGCAAATTAAATTGCCCTTTTTTTCTTCTAAAACAATTTAGACAATTCAGCATAATTTATTCACGTTGCAATGCATGCTGGAAGTCAAGGTTGAGTTTTGTACTGAGCTGGTCCCCGGCACGCATTGCACCATTAAGCTTTCGATCCTCATCATTGTTGAGATTCATGTGCTGATTCTTAATGTACATGTGTGTGCAAACACTGCTGCAGAACTAAAAGATAATGTGTTTAATATGTTGATATGAATATTCAATTTGTGTTTAATTACAGTTGTAGCAGTCAAAGTCTAATTTACAGTAAAATGTATGTTTAGCATATACATAAAATACAGGATTATTGGCAACCAAAATCGAAAATTTATAGCAAATGTTTACAGTACACACACAGGTTACGGCAGTGAACAATGAGTTGTTGTTGTTGTTATTTATAAGTTAATTTGATTGGAAGGAAATAAAAAAGCTGGGGAATTTTGTGACATTTATGCTATCAGATAAAAACACAACTTTGACACAAGCTACATTAGCATCACTCAAAATGAAATCTGTATTGTTTCACCAGTCAATACCTGTATTTTTGAAAAAAAAAAAATGTTATTATATAGATTTTTCTCTAAACAGCTTCTTGATGAAAATGGATAAAGGTTTTCTGGAGTTAAACATGATTTTCTTCATAACATCATCATCATCATCATCATATGTCTGAGCTCAACTCTCACAAAACTGATTGCTGAAGTTTCAAAAATGAAATAAACCAAGTAACAAATATTATGATTTAATCACTCTACTTTACACTACTTTACAATACCGTGGCACTAATATTCATGCTTATTATTATTAATGCATAGACAATCATAAGTTAATGTATAACTCATTAAGAACTAATCCATTTATTAATGATTACTGCATCAGCAACTAATGGAAATTCTATATGATTCATAGATTATAATGAATTACCTAATAACATATTATATTAACTAATGAAGTAAATTAATATGTTCATAACCACAATGTGTTGAAGCATGCATTTCAACTTCCAGATATCTGCTTTAATTCATTAGCTAATAATTCGCCAAGGTATCATTATGTTACGACTTTACTTGTTGAGGCACATTCAAAAGGCATACTCACAATGACATATAACTTTACAATTAGTTGACAGTTCTTTATCAAGTATTAGGCAATAGGCCAAATAGTTATCCATGTTATAAATCATAACACTGACAGCAAGAGCTTCATGTTGTAGTGTGATTAGAAAACCTGTGCTTAGAATTTGAGAGATTGTTTAGTTGCTAACATAAATGTGATTTTGGCTGGTAGGTCAGTTTGTTCTTCTTTAGATTCTCTTCTGTAGATTTGGATATGCAGATCCTAGTCTGTTCAGAAACAACATCTCTATGCATATTCAAATTAAAACAAAAACTATTATAGCACTTTACAATAAACAATATGTATTCCTATCTATTCACACTGGGCATGAATATTTGACAAGCTGGAGGTTTAATGAGGGGGTTTATGAGTTTCTCACTCTTCCTGGGTTTCTGTGCACTATAAATGTGTATGACTTATTTAAAATGTGATCTTTGCATTATCTTGATATGTTGTAAATACATCTTGGTATGCGTGCTGTCTTTGTGTATACATTTTCATATTAATTTGAATTTTATCAGGAAGACAAACATATTTATAGTATGTTTCCTCATTAGATGAGCAGATAACGCTCATATAAAATTGTGAATCACATATTAATTCAGTCTAGTCGGGAAAAGATCTCACATGTGAGCTCCTATCAGGTGAGACCCTCTTTACATGCTTAAATGAGAATTAACTGCTTTAACATATTTATAAATTAATGCATTTTTGCAGTTTTGACTTCCGTTTGTAATAATGTTCATGCTATTTAAGCTAAACATTGAAATTCTCAATTAAACTTTTATTTTAAGTTAATCTAATTTCCTGATATTCCTCCGTAGGATGAATTGTTAGCCTTATCAAAACAAATATGTGACCCTGGACCACAAAACCAGTCATTTTTCAAAATTTAGTTTCATACATCATATGAAAGCTTTCAATTGCTGTATGGTTTGTTATGATAGGACCCAACTATTTGAAAATCTGAAATCTCAGGGTGCAACAAAATTGAAATACTGAGAAAATTGCTTTTAAAGTTGTCCAAATGAAGTTCTTAGCATGGTATATCAGTAATCAAAAAGTTTTTATACATTTACATTAGGAAATTTACAAAACATCTTCATGGAACATGATCTTATCTTAATATATGAATTAATTTTGACATTAAATATAGAAATGAATTAAATGTGTTACATTGATTGCCAAATTGTGATTAATTGATTTGACAGTACTGGTTATTTGCTGTAAAAGTGAACATGTGTACTTGTTTTAAGAAGGTGTTCTTTTTTATCTCATTCTACCTATACATTATAGTTTTGTTGCTGTAAACTACTTGTAATCAAGGTTGAGTATCATAAAATGAGAGAATGCTGATTCAACTTACATTCATTTTATTGACCCAGCATACAACATTCAATAAAACTCAGGATGAACACATTCAAAGCATGCACACCTGCTCTATGTTGATTGGTGAACTCTGCTTCAACATCTTTACTGAAAAACATAAAATAACACTCCATCCCTACATTCACACTTCTAATGCAGTCACTTACAAAGCATGCTGGGAACTACAGATCCACTGCCCAGGGCACATTTCCTAAATTGTGAGTTAATTGGAGATCAATGATAACAAAACCTATTAAATCAACCTACCTTACAATGGTTATTTTTTTATTTATTTTTTTTATTTTTTGAAGGATTTTGTCATGTAATGAATTATATTATATTATATTATATTATATTATATTATATTATATTATATTATATTATATTATATTATATTATATTATATTATATGAAACTTGTGAGGCAAATGTGTAAATCTTGAAATCCATGATCAGTTGGTTCATTTTTCTTCTGTGTTGAATATCTATGTCATGATGGTCCGTGTATATTTTGGTCATTCGATTTTCTATTTAAAAATAAATAAAGATAAATGAGAAACGGTTTGAATTTCGTTTTTTCGTTTTGTTTAAGAAACGGAAAACGAAAATTTAGCTGGATTTTTTTGTATTTTTGTCTGTGGGTAAAAAATGATTTATTTATTATTATTTTTTTTTTTTTTTTTTTTGACCAAACAGAAATTAATTTATTCAATGACATTTGAACTTTACTGTAGGATCTACAATGACATGAAATGTGCAGATTTTTTGCCTACTAATTTTATTCTATGCCTTTTTAAGAAAAAACTCAAAGCCTAAGATGTTTTCATTTGCTATTACAAACAACAGCAAATTAAGCTTTATCTTGTAGTCTGCTGCACTTCTCCGATCGGCGGATCCCGATCCACAGCTTCCATCCCGATAACAGAGGAAAGAGCTTCAGCTCCGTCAGTTTGGGTCGTAAGACACCCTAAATAACATGAAAACCTTACAAAACTCAACAGGATTTGCTTTCTGCCATCTCGGTCTACATTAACTTCTTTCTTAAACGTCAGTAATGAACAAGGCTCATGCATCAGACGAACCAAGTTGGACATGTCTATTTTTAAAATAAGCCATTTAAATATAATAATAATAATAATAATAATAATAATTTTATATTTAGGCCTATGTAATTCAAATGAAACCAACCAGAGGTGCAGTGTTTCTTGTCTGAACTCATTATCTGTAATGATGTCACACTATCACTATATTCATACAGTCATCTACAGAATTTGTGAATTCAGTTCATAATTCTAAGTAGCCTATAGCCTATAATTAAAACAATTAAAGAAGACTAATTATGGGGAAAACTTAACTTATTTTAATTTTATTTTATTTTATTTTATTTTATTTTATTTTATTTTATTTTATTTTATTTTATTTTATTTATTTGATTTTAATTTTAATTTTATTATAAATGTGGGGTTGGATTTTTCCCATTTATTTTTTTTTTTTTTTATGAATGGCCTAGAATAAAATAAGTAGGCAAAAAATTAGCAGTAGGCCTATATTTTATGCCATGTCGTTGTAGATCACAGGCTTAAATAAAATTTTAATGGTGTTTTATGAATAAAGTTGTCAAGTCTGCTTTGTCAATAACATGCAGCAGCCGGAAAAATATAATATTATTTTTAATTTTATTATTAATTTAATTAATTTATAAATTATTTATATTATTATTATTATTATTATTATTATTATTATTATTATTATTATTATTATTATTATTATCTTGCAAGCACCACTAGCAAAGAATTCGCAGAATTAATAACCGTTTCTCATTTATCTTTATTTATTTTTAAATAGAAAATCGAATGACAAAATATACACGGACCCAGGATCCCAAACATATTTCATAATTAAATGCTTTTTAATGAGCGGCAGGATCAAACAGACCTAACTTTTCTGTCATCTCAGAAGGGTGCTGTTTATCTGGAGAATGATAGTAATTTCACACCGTAGCAAACTAAAAGGATAAACCGACAGTGTCACACCCTCATGTCGTGTTACTTCATTCCTTGCTCTCCTCATCACAACTAATTTTAGTTTCCTGTCTCTTATATAATTTCAGAACAACAATACCTGATCTGGTATGCTGAAGAAATATTGAACACAGTGGACTGTCAGATTCCATAATGATGTTCATTGTATTTAAAAGTAAGATTTTTCCTGTTTTATATATATATATATATATATATATATATATATATTTTTTTTTTTTTTTATGTAATGTATAGTTCATAGACGTTTCATCAATATTTAGAGGATCATTCTGATTGGTCCGTGTACATTTTGATAATTTCATTTCCTATTTAGAATGCAATAAGAAAAAATGGAAAATGGCTTGTTTATTCGTTTTTCCATTTAGTTTAACAAATGAGATTTTGGCTCGATTGCTCAATTTTCGTTTGAGGTTTACAAATTGGTTTATGGGTTAAATATTTAATATGCACTTGTGGGCGGAGCAAGTCAGCAAGTCTTTTCATTCTTTCAGACAGAATAAGAGTCACTACTATGTCTATGTCTGAAACCACCACTTACGGTTAATAATATTTGAATCAGATGTTGCTGGGAACATGATTCACGCTGATGTGACTTACAAGTGACCCCTTTAAATTATTTCTATGTTATAGTATTGTGTGAATATTGTCCCATCCCATCTATATAGGGGGCGACAGGTTTAAAAAACCCAGTCTACTCTTTTTCTGTTTACATCAGTTTAAATGACAAATAAATACATTAACTTTGTGTACTGCCATGAATATGCCATATCTGTGTAGAAGAATAAACTTCACACTTCAAGCTGTACAACAACTTAAAACTTCCCATTCTGGCTTTTTCAACCTACCTCCAAATTTATTTTAAGATATTGTTTATTCACACTGGTTTATGCATTTATTGTTTGTCCATCTGGAACTTTTATTTTTCATGAGCTCTATATTTTAAGATGTACTCTGTGTTGATAAATCACATGCACTGAATGTAAATGCTAATGTCAGGACTCTCAGTCCTGCTTCGGGGCCAGTGTCGTGCAGAGTTTAGCTACCCCAAATAAACACACCTAAGCTAAGCAAGGTCTTCAGGATCAGGAACACTGTCCAAGCAAGTGTGTTGGAACTGAACATTGCAGAACATGGTTCTCCCGGTTCAGGACTGTGTTTTAAATCTATAAATGAATTTGTACAGTTGTGTGTCTGCATGCAGAGGTGTATGTCAGTAAGTACAAGCAAAAATGTAATCAGTAAAAACTTGATGACAAAATGTTCAGATCTGCATTTAGAGCACTGCCTTGAGATCTGTATAATATGTATAATATAAAACAACGTTAAATACTGCAGCTGGGGCCAAATAAAAATTATTATGTTTTGGAAAGCAGCAAGTCAAATGTAGAATAGAGGGCCACACACTTGCACTGAATGTAGCATTGAATAGACTGAACATGAGCAATACCCATGTTACTGTTTTAGCACCATATTTGTTCCTTCTAGTTTATTGTGTTTTGGTTAGGATATTTAAAAAAGCAGTTCTTTTTTTGTTGTTGTCTCTTCACCCAATAACCCATCTTGATTGTCGCTGCAATTCTGAGATGGCAGCTTGATCAACGAGGCCACAATCCCAGCTGGTGCAGGCATACTGAGAAGATGAACAACACCTTTTGCATGTGATCCGTAACAGCATTTACTGTTTCAAGTTTGTTTGGACAAAAAATGTATTTGAACACAAAGAAAACAATGGCAAATCACTGGCTAACCGCTAGCATTTGCACAGCTTCACACACAGGGTGACGGAAAACATGTTCTTTTACTTTCACCAACACAAGTCATTAACATAAACTGAGACTCAGAGGCAACATCATGAAACTTTAATGCGTCCCTCTTCACCACACCACAGCTCTTCTCCACCGTCTCATAATTATCGTCTTTTTCTTTTGGTTTTAATGGCAGCTAGCATCACATCCTAGAAGTTGCATTTATGCCATCTTCTGGAATAATATTACTCCTTCACTGATTGAAAAATAAAATCCTATTTATCGGTCTTGTCTTTTTAAGGAAGCAGAACAGATATTTCTTTCCTTGATATTTTCTGCCACAATAAAACTCACTGTGCAGTCTTAGCTCTGTATCTTCATCCAGAGGCAATACAGTAACAGAAGCATTGCAATGTTCATAACCTTCTAATTTGTCCACAGAGATTTTTTTTTTTTTTGCTTTAGATGTAAGTAGATTAAAACAGTGGTCAGTAACACACCAACTGTGTGGAAGTTCATCATTTGTGCTGTGGGGTTTGCAAATGGCAGTAAAAATTAGTACACTTCACTAATCAGAATAATGAAACTTGTAAACATGTAAAAAAAAAAAAAGTGTGTTAGTAATACAAACTAAATTAAATTCAGCTCTAAAAAGAGAACAATAGTAAACAGACCCACTTTTTGGATAAGTAGAGAGGTTTGCATGTTTCTTATTGTGATCACTTTCAAATTAAAATTTACTGATAATTTACTCACCCCCATGTCATCCAATATGTTTATGTATTTATTTCTTCATTTGAAAATATATTAAGGTTTTTGATGAAAACATTCCAAGAGTTTTTTCCATATAGTGGAATTCAATGGACTTGAACTCCGAATGGTTGAAGGTCAAAATGACAGTTTCAAAGACAAAATACAGCTTCAAATGGCTATAAACTAAACCAGACGATGATTAAGGGTCTTAGTGAAACAATGGGTCATTAAAAAAGTATATGCTTTATAAACACTTTTCTCTCACTTCTACCGACTGTCAATTCACGAGTTCACCCTTACATCTAATCTGAAGGTGAATAGTAGGGATATTTTGGCATGCTGTCCTGGGGGAGGGGTCCGGGCCCGGAGCACAGCCCGAACCCAAATAACTCCCCCTATCCCCAATTTGGGATAAATAGATTAGAAGTGAGGAGTTGGGGTGGAGGAGGGATGCCGAAAAACTGTCGTGGGACAGGAGGTAGGAAGACTGTATATATATACGCTTGTGTGCTATTTAAGATGATTAGCTAAACGAGATGCACCTGTGCCAAATTGGATGATTATCTGATCGTGCTTCTCCCGAACTTTGTTAATAAAACCACATACTGTAAGCCGTTCCAGCAGATGACGTAGCACGTATGGGTCGTGCGTGCACCTCTGGGAAATGTAGGAGAAAACGAAAAAACATTTCCTTACTTTAGCAAAGGAAAACCAGTCTCCTCTTGGCTTATATCGAAATCCTCAGACATTTTCCTTAATAAATCCTCCTTTTGTGCTTCTAATTTGTGAATGGTGTTTTGTTTTGTTCTCTCTTTGCACTCATCACTAATCATGCAATGCCGGCGTGCTACATCATCCACCGGAGTGGCTTCTGGTTTTGACAGTCGGCAGAAGTGAGAGAAAAGTTTGTAAAGCATATACACTTTTATGTATTTGTTAAAAATAGCTCATCATTTCATTAGATAAGACATTTATTCTTCGTCTGGTATTGTTTATAACCCTTTGAAGCTGCCCTGAAACTGTAATTTTGCCCTTCAACCATTTGGAGTCCATGACATCTACTTCATGATGGAATGTTTTCATCAGAGACCTTAATCTCTTTTCGACTGAAGAAAGAAATGCATAAACATATTGGATGACATGGGGTGGGTAAATTATCAGGAAATTTGAAAGTGAACTAATCCTTTTAGTCGTTACTCTGATTATTGGAAATAACAGCATTTTTGGTGCACATGTAAATCCTAAATATCTGATTTGAAAAACATTTAATATTTGTGTGTATTGTGAACAAATTCTTATAGTAAAAAAACAAAATTGTGTCTTTTCTATGTCAGGTGGTGCATGGTCACTGTTGGCTGTCATCTCTTTAATCCTGTGTAAGTGTAAGCGATAGTTTTCTTCAAACTTTATAACATTTTTTTATGCCATTGGCTAAGTTTTTTTCTCACTTAGTCATTGTAAAATTCTTCACATAAGTATAATGACACACATCAACAGACCAGTTAATCTCACTTCCAAATGCATTCCAATTGCATACATGTCTAAATTAAATATTCAGAAAATATTGAATCAAAATATTTAATGCATTTTAAAGGACTGATACAACATATCAAAATAAATGAACTGTGTAGTCCACAGATGTTTCACGTTTATTTAAATGTGCTAGACATGCTGGAAATTCAGCTGATTTGGTATTTGTGTTTTCTGACTTAGATCTCATCTTTTTCATCCTCAGGTCTCATATCCACCACTGCTGCTGAACCAAGAGCAGCAGTTAGTCCAGCTTATGGCTGCGTGCTTTATAATGAAACATACATCTGCAGTGGTTCTCAGTATCAGATGTACTGCAACACAACAATGCATCATTTCTACTACCAGAGAGAACAAAACCAACACCAGTACCGTTGCACGAGTAATGACTGTCTCTGTGTTGGTAATAAGGACACCTGTGCATGCTACTCTAATACTTCATCCTGCTTCTGTGAGGACTTTAGCAATAACACCACCGTCCTTCCAGCAGTCAGGCCAGTTTTGGACTGCAAGCTTAATAATGACACGTACATCTGCATTGGTGCTCAGTACCACATGTACTGCGACACATCAGTGAATTATTTTAGCTACTACAAATATAAGTACCAAAACCAATACCAGTACAGCTGCTGGAGTAATAACTGTAACTGCCGTTTTAATAAGGACTCCTGTCAGTGCTACGGTTATACTTCATCCTCCTGCTTCTGTACAAATTATGGCTATAATATCACTATCCCTTCATCACTTAGTCCAGTCACAGGCCTTGACTGTTGGCTTTATAATGACACGTACATCTGCACTGGTGCTCAGTACCACATGTACTGCAATACAAGACTGCATTCGGTCTACTACCGGAGGTATAAGAAACAAAACCAGTATGAATGCTGGAGTAATAATTGTTATTGCATTGTTAATGAGGACACTTGCACATGCTACAGTAGCACTTTGTCCTCCTGCTTCTGTGAGACTTACGACAAAAGCATTGCTTTCACTACAGCAGTTAGTCCAGTCTATGACTGTGCGCTTTATAATGACATGTACATCTGCACTGGTGCTCAGTACCACATGTACTGCAACGCACAAATGCATGTTTTCTCCTACCAGAGATATCAGTACCAAAACCAATACCAGTGTGTGAATAATAACTGTGACTGCTTTGGTAATAAGGACACCTGTTCATGCTCTACTAGCACTTTGTCCTCCTGTTTCTGTAAGACTTATGGCAATAGCATTGCTCTCCCTACAGCAGTTAGTCCAGTCTATGACTGTCTGATTAATAACGACACATACATCTGCACTGGTGCTCAGTATCACATGCACTGCAACACAAGAATGCATTATTTCTACTACTCAGTATATCAGCACCAAAACCAATATGAATATAATTATGAATGCTGGGGTGATAACTGTTACTGCCATGGTAATAAGGACACTTGTACATGCTACAGTAGCACTTTGTCCTCCTGTTTCTGTGAGACTTATGGCAATAGCACTGCTCTCAGTACAGCAGTTAGTCCAGTCTATGACTGTGTGCTTTATGGCACATCATACATCTGCACTGGTTCTCAATACCAGATGTACTGCAACACAAGTGTAAATTATTTCTACTACTGGAGATATAGTAACCAAAACCACTATATATGCTGGGGTGATAACTGTTACTGCTTTGGTAATGAGGACACCTGTACATGCTACGGTAGCACTTTGTCCTCCTGCTTCTGTACCAATAACAGCAGTAGTATCCCTATCCCTGCAGCAGTTAGTCCAGTTTATGACTGTGGGCTTTATAATGACACGTACATCTGCACTGGTGCTCAGTACCGCATGTTCTGCAATACAAGAATGCATTATTTCTACTACTGGACATATAGTAACCAAAACCAATATGAATGTTGGGGTAATGACTGTTACTGCTTTGGTGATGAGGACACCTGTACATGCTACAGAAGCACTTTGTCCTCCTGCTTCTGTGAGACTAACATCTTCACAACTATTGCAGGTGAGCGTTTTTTTCTAGACCTGAATGTGGAGTTTAATTTTACATTATTCATGTTGTATTGATTATTTACCTCATTTCAGATATGATTATTGCACTGCCAGATCAGTGTGGGGTAAGCTGAATATTGTTTTTTTTATTTAGACAGAGCACAGAGTCTTTCAGTTTTATTTCTAAAGCTCATGTGTGTTTCAGAGTCAGACCTCAGAAGGATGTCTTCAAAATCTTCTTGAGCAGATAGAGAACAGTGCAGCTCAAGAGCTTCCTGTGACTGTATGTCTTCAATATAAATATCAATAAATAATTGAATCAAATCAATATAATAGATGATTAATATAGCAGTGCTGTTTAATGGCTCTCTTGATATTCTGATCAATAGATGGTGATGAGCATTTTGACTGTGGTCTTCAACACTTCAGAGATGATGTTAGAGTCATTCTCATCAGTAAACCCAGCTGAACTAGCCTCCTATGGAAACCGTCTGTTAAAAGTCAGCGAGAAACTCATTTCTATATTAGTGAAGACGACAGACACAAGTGACAGTGTCAGTTTTACTTTTGCTGCTGTAGGTAAGTGGAGACACAATTATTATTGATGATAAAACACAGATTTGATGTCAGTGGCTTTTTATAGTTTTCTTTTCAAGCCTGTCCTGGAGGACCCCCAGCCCTGGACAGTTTGAAGGTCTCCTTCATCTAACACACCTGATTCAACTCATCAGCTCGTTAGCAGAGACTGAAAGACCTGAATTGGGTTTGTTTGAATAAAGAGACTGGGGGTCCTCCAGGACAGGTTTGAAAACCCCTGAGCAGTGTTGGGTCAGACAGCAAAAAATGATAAATGCAGATACAGTAACTCTATAATTGTCTAGAGTTATAAATACTTTAACAGAAAACAAATATGCAAATTCATCCATCATTAGGTATAAATGTCTTTAAAACTCATCTTTAAAAGCCGAAAGAAAAGAAAACACAACATTAAACGCAGGTTCACATACAGGGAAGTTAATGGTTTATGGAGAGCACAATGTGTTTATGTGAATATTTGCTGCTTTGAGCATAAAAACAGTGAACATACACGAGACATTTACCAAACACTAAAATGAGAAAAACAGAAAGTCAGTGCAGTGTATTTCAGTAATGAGTTACAGGGTTATGCTCTTGTGTGTAATCAGATATAGAAGTCTTCATGGTTGGACCACAGGTAACTTTAGATAAAATCCCTCGACTCGACACGACAAATTCTTCTGTGGACATCGATCTCATTGGGATCGCCAAGAACAACAATGAAAGTATGTCAAATGTTTCAGTGTGAACTAAAATCATAAAAAGACCATACCTTTACCACTTCACCATATTTACTTTATTTTACTCTTTATTGTTGTTTTAACATAGTATTGCATTTACCGTAGTTTCTGTTTCTGTCTCACAGGATCAGCTGCTGTGGCTTTCATGAGCTACAACACGATGGAGAATCTACTGAAGCCAGACTTCTTCAACACACCAAAGGACACGATTAAAACCATGATGTCCACTGTGATCTCAGCTACTCTTCCCAAAACCACCAACACTACACTAACTAAACCAGTCAACTTCACCCTCAAACACATCAGAGTGAGAGACTGAAATGTGCTTTTGTTTTATCAGAGCACTGATTAACATCTGAAAACATCTAATAATGTGCTCGGATATTTCTTGTATCTTCATTCTTGTTTTTGCAGAAGCTTGATCCCAGCAGTTCTCTGTCCTGTGTGTACTGGAATATCAGCGAGTGGATTGTAGATGGTTGTTCTGTTTTAAAGTCCAACAGCAGCCACACTGTGTGTTCCTGTGATCATCTGTCCACATTCGCTCTCATGCAAACCAGCCGCCCACCAGAGGTACAAAACATTTCTAGTGAACAGTGAAGAACAGCACAGATTTGGATCTCATGTTCTCTCACATGTTTTCTCAGAGCAACTCACTGCTGGTTATTTTGGTGTGTGTAATCGTGGGGCTGGTGTTCATCAGTTTGGTCGTGTTGACCTTTGCCCTTTATAAGTGGAGTCCTCTGCATGATTGGATGCGTAGTTGTGTTGGGCTGAACCTTGAAGGCTACAACAGAGAAGAGTGAGTTTATTTATTTCTGTATTTTTTAAGAAGGAATGAAACCTGCTTGGGGCTTATGTAATCTTTCTGCTTTCTGGTAAAAATGCAATTTGCATACCAAATTAAAAAGTTAACATGAAATAGTCTTTCAACACTGGCTCAATGTGTGGTTCTTGACTGCTCCTGGATTCTGAGTTTCTTCACTAATGTCAGTAAGGTGCTGGAGATCGTCTTCCTGATCTTGAACTCTAATCGTTCTGATTTATTGTGTCCTCAATAGAGAGGTCAGAACTACATCATATTCCATAATAAATCCAGATATAAAATACTTTTGAAGTTGTTTACACTGAGGTCCTGTTCTTGTTTTGGTAGTGTTTGACTTTTAGAAAGGCATCTCAGAGGCAGTTTGTTTAATCTGAAACTTTTCTATTTCCTATCCTTTGATGGAATGTTCAAATGAGCCAAAACTATTCAAACACAAACTGTCAAAAATTCAAATTTAAACAAACACAGAATGCCTTTGATCTGCGGTAAGTCTGAGTAATTATCTGCATAGTATTACTCCTTTCAAAGTCCAAACTTTTAAAACTGTCTCCAACGTTCAGGCCCAGCTTTCTCAATCCAGCATCAGAATTTCACAATTGTTTTTTTTTTTTTTTTTTTTTTTTTTTGAAATAAACAGGAAATTTACTTTTATTCTATATGGAAGAAGAGTAAATCTTCAATATTTACTTCAGAAATTCAACTCTACTTTTTCTTACCTGTTTATTATGAACTCACTCTATTCTAGTTTATGAGTTTCAGAGGTTAAATTGATCTCATGAAGTCACTGAGCTCCTCTTGTTTTATTCTTGTACAGGCTACGCAGCAGTACAAGAAGTGCTTCAGATGTCTTTGCTGCAGATGAAGACCCAACAACAACAAAAGTGTCCCAAAAAACACAGAGGAACACAACCTCATGTTAACCTTAGAATGCATGAACCAAAAATACATTACAAATGCATAAAGGGGTCAAAATGGAATAATAATTAAAAAAAAAATCCTTATTGAAATATATAAAACAATTGATGATACAAATGTTTTAATATAATCAAACATCTTTATTTGTCCATTTCTATATGTGTATGTATGTATGTTGTTTTTATGCAGTTATACTTTCCCTAAACAAACTCCAAACTAATTTAGATCTAAATGATGTTCTCGACTGAACCTTCACTCTCCCCTTTCTCACAGATCTTGTGATAATGATCTTTTGAGGCAGAGACAGAACATTTTGCATCAGATTTGATGCTTTCTAAGCATATCTTTTGGGCAGAATTCAAGTCTCTTCATTTGTTTGGTTCGTCAGCTGTCTTTTGCTGTGGCCTCTCTCCACTCATCTACCGCATCTGAAATCATATGCATCTGACGGCTTCATGACTGTTAAAAAAGTATACATGAGTACAGTTTAGGGGAAATATAATCAATAATGCTTTTTTACACCAGATTACTGTACATCACTCCTCAGATGTTCCTCGACCCGACAAACATTAAATTCAGCATGTTCAGTTGGCAAAAAAAGGCCTACCATCACCAACAGATGCAGACAGCGATAACGCACTAATCAGGCAAAACCAACAAACAATTATGTCACTGTCTGTTGGTTTAGTGTGAATTGACCTATAATCTCAGATTTCTTTCTGCAAATTATATTAAAATGTTATTTACCTTTCTTAATATTACAGCTATCAATATTAATGATGTACATTAATTAACTATTTTATTCACACAATTTATTTTTATTTTTGTGGTGGAGGGCAAAAATATGTTTACAGATTAATAGTTTTTGTTATTTAACATTAAAGCTGAATATGGAATTAATGCTAGTAATAAATTTAAACTGTTAAACTAAACGATCATATTTTATTGTTAACTGTTAAATGCATTTATATTTTATTTTGTCAAGCTTAGACAAATATTGATTAGATGACTGTTCATTTGTAACAACATTTAATACAAGTTTTTTTTTTATGTATTGATGTAAACCTTAAACTAATCATAATCATAAACTACATTTTCCTGTATTATCTTTGTTTATTTTGATACAAATATCTTAATTAACAAAATAAATAAATAAATAAATAAATAATAACTGCAGTTGTAAACGTGCCCCCCTCTCTCTTTCTCTCTCTCTCTCTCTCTCTCTCATGTCCACAAAAGAAAAACTTTTTAACATACTGACCTGATTTCAGAGGATACCCCAGTTTAAAATCAAGCCATTTTCCACAGCAATTCAGTATTTAAACTGCAAAACAAATAACTCTTAGAACTGTATGTGCACATGTTCTATTATTTTTACAATATAAGTAAATTAACTGAGTTTGAGGGATGGATGAGACTCAAAAGGTCCATTTTACTGAGGAAGTTAAGAAGGTAATGTTGGGAAGCTGAACAAAAACTAGTGAGCAATGACCAGCAGCTGCTAACGTTACAGCAGCCATCACAGTCCATGTGGTTAAATTGGGTTAAAACTGTTACATAACTGTTACATTATGAGTTACATAATGTTGTGGGGGGTCAATGAAATGCACTGGGCATGTAAGCAATTGTTAGATATACTATTGTTTTATTATTTAAATTTGTGAAGGAAACAATTAATGGACTTAGGCTCATATTTCCACTGCATTTTTTTTTTTCTATTCTCTATACTGTATGTAAGGAAATTTGTCATCTGAACTGGTTTGTGGATAAAGAAAAATACACTTGATTGTCAGATGTGACAATTGCTTCCACCTATTCATATTTTTTTTACGTCAGTCAAGCTTGCATCAACTGATAGTCAGTGAACGTGATTTCACCAAGTACAACATGTTCCTGGATCATAGGGTTAGGTTTAGGGGTAGGGATTGGGTTAAGTCTATATTTTTGGACGGTTATGTTGATCTAGGAACATGTATTAATTCGCAAAATCATGGCAGCATCTGTTCTATTGCATCTCTGCTCTAAAATCAACTCCCTTCTCCAACCCCAACTCCACCTAACTGAACCTGTAATTTCATCTTTTTTGTAATCTAAGTTTTTCGGTGAAGAGCAGGGATTGATTCTCTCAATTTCTTAAGACAGAGACAGCAGTAGGTTTATGAGGCTGCTGTCACTTTAAGACTCAATGAACATATCTAATATACTAACAAGCATTTGATTACTGTTTATGTTCACTTAAGTACATTGGCCCAGTAGTGCAGAACACAACTAAATCTCCACAACACAACACGAACACCATACTTAAGATATATATATATATATATATATATATATATATATATATATATATATATATATATATATATATACATATATATATATATATATATATATACATATATATATATATATATATATATATATATATGTAGAAAACTCACAAAGACTGACACTTGTGCATTTGTCTGTAAGCGCATGTCTTCAGCAGCTCAGTTTGCAACCATGTTTTCATAATTGTTGGAAGCCAGAAATAAATAAAATAATAAAATAAAATAAATATATAAACTTATATCAAAGAGACGCAGTCACTTCTAGTTGCTGTTTTTTATTTTTTGTTCTTCCGTTCTCTCTTTTTTTATTGGGAAACAGTATGTCATCTTTGTTATCTTTATAAATATTGTATTTTTTTAATTTAATTTAATTTATTTTAATTTAATTTTTCATTTATTTATTTGCAGTGTGTTCTAAATGTAGACATTATCAGGGGTGGACTTGAGTCCAGCAAAAATGTATTGTTCAGAAACTAGAAAAAAATACTTTTTTTTTTTTTTGTCCAGAAGCGCAACAGCGTGATCTAGACTCACACAATATATGAAATGCTGCTTAAAGAGTGTTTTAAATGATAGTGATCCGAGCTTGAAAAGGTCTCGTGCTGCTTAATCACATACATTCATGCAAGAGCAAAGAGCACAAGGTATTTCCCGTTTATCTTTGGTTTTATGATAAACATGTTTATGATGAAATGTCATAAAAATGCTACATAAACTAACATTAGGGTTAAAGGTGCAATCGAGACAGCAATGCCCATTCCAGTAACATAAACAGTAAAATAATAAATCAGTATTTCTCAGAATCCATTTTAGAGCCCCAGCACAAGCACAGTGGAGTTTCTGTGTTAGTTAAACTTACTTCGAGGCAATCAGTTTACTCAATACCTCTTTCCATGCATGTATAAAGCCTGTGGATATTGTCCGTATTATGACCATAAATATACACAGAGCTCTGTGTCTATATAAGTCTAGTTAGAAAGCATGTTTGCATTTTTTGAGATACAGCCCAAAAAAAAAAGAAAGAAAAATCTTGTTACCCCGCACTAGTGGTCCATACTAGAATAGAGGTAGATGTGAACTCAGTATCACTCATTAGACTCACATTTTGCACATTTAGGCTAAATAAAGTTGGGCAGACTGGAAAGAAAGTGATCTTTTAGCAGTGATGCAGAATTTAAATGTATTGTCACTCATATTTGTGAAATGTATTCAGTACATGATTGCAGGAACTCCCATAATGCAGTCATAAACTCCATACAGGTTACACATGCCGAAACTACATCCTCAGTGTTAGCTGTGTTTCCGTTACATGCTGAGTTTTCATCCTCAACGTAATTGGGTTTTTCGTGACATCTTCAATGTAACCTGTGTTTTCATTACATGGTGAACCCACATCCCTCACGTAGTTCTTTTGTTCAGGATACCACCAAGCCCTCCTCAAATTCACTGGTGGTCTCATGACAGCTGCAGCTGCATTTCTTATTGCAGATTTATTGTTAATTGACTTTACTTCATTGCATATTTCATACATTAATAGAGAATTATTCACAAAAGACCAGCAACAATCATTAAGAAATTAAATATAGTCAATTTTGGTTCAACTTTAACAGACTCTTCTGTGCAAACAATGACTTGAACTGTTTCTACGCCTGTATATGAGTGCCATCAATCAGTAACAAAGAACTAACAGACAGCAATCAGTTTACATTAATGCAATTTTAATTTATCTTCCTCTCACACATAATTTTAGATCTATAATCAGACATTGAATTTTGAAATGAATTGTGTTATTTTTTTATGCACATGATGATAATGCTCTTCTCCTCAGGAGCTGTAACACGTCCAGCTCGCTGCATCACTCCAGTCACTCACTTGATCTTGGGGAAAAAAAGATTTAATATTGAGATCAAATGTTTGTCATGACACCATCACACACACACACACACACACACACATCATTTACAGAATAATTTAAGATAAACCTGGATTTAGGCTCCAATTCATATTGTATTTTCCTATTACTCATATTTTATGTTCTTATTTGTATTTCGTATATTTTCCGAATCACCCATAAATGGCCTGTTTCAAAACTCAATATCAGTCATTAGACTTTAAATAAATTTGGACAGACTGGAAAGTGACCTTTTAGCAATGATAGAGAATTTAAAGGTATTGTCACTCACATTTGTGAAATGCATTCAGTACATGATTGCAGGAACTCCCATAATGCCGTCATAAACTCCATACAGGTTACACATGCCGAAACTACATCCTCAATGTTAGCTGTGTTTTCGTTACATGCCGAGTTTGCATCCTCATCGTAACTGGGTTTTTCGTGACGCGCTGAACCTGAATCTTCAATGTAACCTGTGTTTTCATTACATGCCGAGTTTGCATCCTCAGCGTAACTGGGTGTTTCGTGACACGCTGAACCTGCATCTTCAGTGTAACCTGTGTTTTCATTACATGGTGAACCTGCATCCTCCACGTGCCTCGTTTTTTCAGGATACCACCAAACCTCCTCCTCAAATTCACTGGTGGTTTCATGACAGCTGCAGCTGCATTTCTTATTGCAAGTCTCCATGCACTCCTCACATCCTCTTTTGCTGTTCCCACTACCCATGACTTCTCTAGCAAGTTTAACTCAGTTTGAGCTGATTTGAAATATTCTCAAATCCAACTTGTTTGCATCAGAATGTGATTTGCATAAAAGCTCCTTCAGGAGGGCAATTGGCATGTTCCTCAAGGATATCCAACCATCCCACGGTCTGCCCAACTATGTGTGTATCCAGTGGCATGAGCTCAATTGTAGCAACTCCTCAGTTAATGCAGATGCTGACTCAACAGTGACCGTAACGTGTTGCATATTTATAAAGTATAACGATTTTCAGTTTCGTTTTGAAAAGACGTCACAATCACCTTATATTGGCTCATTTTAAAATCACATGTTTATGGACTGTAATTAGTATGGACTGTATTAAATTTTATCACATCTGACATCATTTCAGCATGATAAAGGTGCTCATCTGCCCGTAAGTGAACAAAGCAGATCAGCAGAAGAACATTAAGGAGGTCAAATGTTATTTAAATAACCCTTTCATGACACAAGACTACTTATACAATTTACATTAAAAATGTTTTAAAGAAAACTGTTCAGTTGAGTTGCATTCAGGTGTAATGTAAGGTAAATTGTCAGTGTTGTCATGTGAATGCTATTTAAACTAATTAAAATACAAGGTATTTTGTTTATCATTAACATTACTGAAGGAATGGCATACTTTTGAAGTGTTTAGTTTTGTTGTTGTTGTTGTTTTGTTCACTGATGTTCAAGACCAAAACAGAAAATTAACAGCCACATGATTTGTTATTTTGGTTTTCTGGGGAAATATGTAGCTTCTGAACTCAATTCAACATTTTAAAACTGAATGAACAAACTGGTCACACTCAAGTTTAGCTACAGTACCAATTTCCACTATCAACTATGAACTATACAACCTTTCGTCTATAAACTCAGTAAAGGGCTAGTTCACCCAAATAGCAAAGTTATTTAATTAATAACTTACCCTCATGTTGTTCCAAACCTGTAAGACCTCTGTTTATCTCCGGGACACGGTTTATGATATTTTAGATTTAATCCGAGAGCTCTCTGTCCCTCTATTGAAACTAGAGCTGTAGTCAAGTCCAGCTTTGTCGAGTCCAAGTCAAGTCCAAGTCCAGGACTAGTCGAGACCGAGTCAAGACCGAGTCCAAAGAGGTTCGAGTCCAAGTCAAGTCCAGGTCCAAAAGTTTCGAGTCCAAGTCCAAGACCGAGTCCAAATGAAAGAAAAAAGGGTCCTCTTCAAGACCACATACTTAACTACTGATAATGTTTGTGATGCGAGAGACAGCATATCTCTTATTCTAAGAAAATAATTTTACATTATTATTTGTAATGATCAAAAAGCATGTGCAAAGTAAAAACTCTGTAGGACAGGGGTCTCCAAACTACATCCTGGATGGCCAATGTCCTGAAAAGTTTAGCTTCAGCTGGCCTTAAAACACCTGGAAGATTAATGTGTCTAGTAAGAGCTTGATTAGCTGGTTCAAGTGTGTATAATTAGGGTTAAAGCTAACAGGGGCCTTAAACAAGATCCCGGTCCCTATAGGCAGTCCTGATGGGTCCCCATGCCCCCCACCCATGAAAATATCCAGGTAAAAAATATATATTTCAGATTCATACTTTTCAAGGGCCCTCTCTTCCTTTGGGGCCCTGGTAATGAGTACTGGTCTTACCCCCAGTCCGACCCTGGGAGCTAAACTTGGATAAACAAACAAAGTTTGGAACTGTAAAGTCAAATTATTTTTATGTACTTTATTTTTTGTTGACATTATATCTGTGGTCAAAAATGTATATGACTATGCCTAATTGGCACAGTGCACAGACACACGCAAAGCTCGGGATATGACAAATGCGCGCAGCAAGGCTAGAATGGATATGTTTGGTTCTACTGGACATGCGCACATAAATACAACAAAATTTTTGTCTTACTGTACTAGGGCTTGCATAGACTAGTCGAGCGCTGTCGGAAACAATCGACTACTCCAGCATGCATTAACCATAATGCATACAAAGTGTTTGCAAGTATGACGTGAATTTTAGAATTACAATATTGCGTGGAGCTGTTACTATATGACCTTATCTATGTTGCATGTAAAAATAAAACATGTAATGTAATAATTAGGGTTGTGCCTGAAGCCGAATACCTTGTTCGGAATGGCACGGATAATGGCTTAAAAAACGAAAAACGGACAAGGAATAATTCTTACTGAATACTCGCTGAAGCTGACACAGTCTGGTGTTTGCTAGATAACAGGTGAGCCAGGGGGATCAGCGCCAGAAGTGAATGAATGTAAACTTTATGAGTGAAAAGAGAGCAAATCAAACACCGCATTGTTGTCGCCTCTCTGTGCATCTCTCAGAAATCAGAGCGTTGCAAGAGTAATTTTACCTTTAATAATACATCATAGCTACACGTTATATTATTTGTATATATTTAAAAGGCAAATATTGAAAGCTTAGGCTACCATATGATACGAATGAATGGAATAAGCATAGCGCGCTCACCAATCAAACAGCCGCGCTGCGCGTCTCAGTCTCTCAAAAACCAAACCAGTTCTCTCTCAAGAGTAGGCTAATAATCAGCTTCGATACGGATACATTGTCTACTTGTCCTACATGTTTGCATATTTACCTTTTGCTGGTTTGCGCGGAACACACACATCTGTTTAGTGAAGTTCATTAACATTAAGACTCGCTCAAAATGTTCTGCGTAATGAGAATGTGTGCATTGAATGGATTCAGTCATGTTCAAATGATCACTAAACGTTTGTCATGACTTCTCTCTGCTTGCATGATAAATATTATTTTACAAATTAATAATTATTTCAGTTTAACATGACATACTTATTCAGTGATAACTACGAAAAAATATATAAAAAGTCATAACAGTCTTATCAAGTAACTGTACGATGTTGTATTCGAATGCAGATAGGAAAAATGTTGTGATTGTTACAGATACAAATACTGGCTGTTACATGAAAATGTAAATATGTAATGTCATAATTATAAAGTTTTTAAAATGTACATATGTAATTGTTGCATAAGGCTAGACATTAATACTCGTTTATTGA
The DNA here is from genome assembly GCF_003368295.1 of Carassius auratus. Lineage (NCBI taxonomy): Eukaryota > Metazoa > Chordata > Actinopteri > Cypriniformes > Cyprinidae > Carassius > Carassius auratus. The sequence goes on from NC_039243.1 coordinate 6,827,252, forward strand.
TAAAAAAAGGCTATCTAGGTGTAGACGTAAATAAAACACAATCTAACAGGTAAAAATTAAATTAGAAACATCTAAACTTTTCAGGTCGCAGCAAATGCACCGCTGGTCATGCACATCCTTTCCCGGAACAATACTGAAAGCTAAGATGGAGAAACAGATGATCATAGCTGTACAAGGATAGCCATTTTGTAAATGAATCTATTAGCAGAGCTACTACAAGGGATGTTTAGCGCTGGAAATCCATTTATTCTTTGCTGAAACTTCGTAGTCTTCATGGAGAGCGGGTCATGGTTGCCCAGCAACAGCAGACGCCACTGGAGCGCGAGCTTAGATTACAGTGTTTACGAAATAAGGAGAGCGGCGCGCCTAGCGTTTTCCACACCTTTTCAGTCGCGACATCATGCAAATGTGGTTTTGTTTTGAAGGAGAAATTTTTCATTTTATTTTTTTTGCTGGACTCGGTCGAGATCAACTAGAAGACTTGGCGAGTCCAATGGCCAAGTCCGAGACAAGTCCGAGTGCAAATTCAACGAGTCCGAGACAAGTCCGAGACGACAGAAAAATGTCTCGAGTGTCTACTACAGCCCTAATTGAAACTGTGTGTACAGTATACTGTCCATGTCCAGAAGAAAAACTTTTCTTCCGATGAAACTGGATCTTTTTGTACCAGTTCACCAAATCGAACTGAATCGTTTTAAACGGTTCGTGTCTCCAATACGCATTAATCCACAAATGACCTAAGCTGATAACTTGTTTAATTTGGCTGACACTCCCTCTGAGTTCAAACAAACCAATATCACGGAGTAATTCTTTTACTCAAACAGTACATTGACTGAACTGCTGTGAAGAGAGAACTGAAGATGAGCACCGAGCCAAGTCAGATAACGAACGAAACACTGACTCGTTCACGAGTAAAGAACCGGTTGCATTGGTGTTCGGATCACCAGTAGTTCTTTCGGACAATTCGATTCAATAAACCGCTTGAAGAAAACGGTTCACCAGTTCTTTTGCGCTAGACGTAATGGCGTCATTTGCGAAGATTGCCCTTGATTCAATCCTTCGGTTTACCCGCGCTCATAACACTAGCACAGAATCAGGTCAGAATCAATCACCAAAAGAATCAGTTCAGTTCAGACGCTCTGTGTCGGTCTGCTTCACGCTGAATCACACATGCGCAGTATCATCAGCTCCTCGGTTCAAGAATCGGACGCTTCTTACAAGAAACGGTTCTTGACTCAAGAACGAGTCAGTCTGTTGTTCGTTATCTGGCTCACACAGTTTCAATGGAGGGACTGAGAGCTCTCGGACTAAATCTAAAATATCTTAAATTGTGTTCCGAAGATAAACGGAGGTCTTTTGGGTTTGGAACAAATTGAGGGTGAGTTATTAATGACACAATTTTGCTATTTGGGTGAACTATCCCTTTAAATACTAGAATATAGTCATGCGTAATCAGTGGGGGACTATTTCACACCCAAGAGATATTTGCATTTCTCACCTATATGATAATAGATTGGTTGCTATCAAACTTACACTCTGTAACCATCAGCTTTCATTTTACTGTTTGCATGCACTTTAGCAAGTTGCAAAGTGCAGATATTTGGCAAATGGATTGCCTAATCCAGTATTTTTAATCTGAATGAACTTTTTTTTTTTTCTCACATTTCACAAACCTGTTCACTCGAGCACAAAGGGCTTCTGACACAGGTATGTGACATTCAACCATAAAGAAGGGTAAAGGAAAATTAAGGTGAAATGAAAAACATTTAAATGGAATTCAGCCTCAAGCAACCTGAGTGAACTGAAACCATAACCAGACACTGAATTATTAAGGAGGAGCAAACTGAGTGCACTGCAGGAATGCAGAGTAAGTGTATGTCGGTCTGGTTCCTGAAGACTACAGCAGTGAACAATGAGTTTTTCATTTAATTTGATTACTTTCATCCTTTGAGACAAGTTGTATTAAGATCCCTCGAAATTAAATCTGTATTATTTCAGCAGGCAAGACCTGTATTTTGGAAAATGTTATGTTATTATATAGATTTGTCTCTACTGAAGGGTTTTCTCACCTCACATTCCCTTTAAAAGCCAGTTAAGCTGTAAATAAATGTAAGTTTAAGCCCAATTTTGGTTGGTTGGTCAGTTTGTTACTCTTTAAACACCCTTCTACATGCAGATCCCAAATAGTCTGTGCAGAAACATTTTTTTTTTTTATGAATATTCAAATCAAAACTAAATGTGTATTGCATTTTACAGTAGAGAAACTTACTTTTATGTTTTATTTATATTTCCTATCTACATAAATATCTGACAAGCTGGAGGTTTAGTGAGAAGCAGTTTTGTCATTTTTCCTGGGTTTCTGTTACAGAAGTTGTTGTCAGGTACCATGGCAAATATGGAGATCTAAGATGTTAACAAGGAGAAAGCGCAAGGAGAAATTGTGCTTTTTAAAAGTTAAAAAAAAAAATGTGTATATACATGGTTATGAATATATTTAAAATGTGATTTTGCATTCTCTTGATATATTGTAAATACTTATTGGTATGTGTGCTGTCTTTGTGTATAAATTGTATTATAATTTTGAACTACCTGGAAGACAAAAGTATTTATAATATGTTTCCTCATTAGCTGAGCAGTGAAGTGTCATATAAAATTGTGAAATATTCTCAATGCACTCAAATATTCAGTCAGTCTAGTTGGGAGAAGACCACACACATCAATTCCTATTAGGTGAGACCCTCTTTACATGATTAGGTAAAAATGAAAACACATAAAATAACACTCAGTCCCTAAATTTACACTTCTAGTGCAGTCCCTTGCAAAGCATGCTGGGAAGTACAGATCCACTGTCCAAGGCTGCATTTCCCAAAAGCATCATGAGCTTAGTTGGAGATCAAAACCTTTTTTTTTTTTTCAGCAGGTTTTTGAATGTAGTGGTTGTGCTGAAGGGTAGCACTTGCTTAGCCTGTGGGGCACTCAACTCAAGGCAAGTTTTATTCTTATTATTGCTATTCTTATTTGTATTTTTTGTTTTAAGAGGTCCATCATGCATTGCGCATAATGATGAATGACACAGTTGACTGATCTCCATGATGGTGGCATCATTTAAACCAATAAAACCTCAACATTTATTCCACTATAATGCTCAATAACAGCAGGTATTCATCACTAATGCACAATCATCATTTAATTAGTTACTTAATTATCTCAATAACTTTAACTCTTTGAGGACTTGGGATTTGACTCAAGACTCGTTTGTGACTTGGAAGGAATGACTCGGTTCATGTTCATGGGTGGAGCGAAAATATGGCTGGAATTATACTTTCTAAGTTTCTAAGTCTATCCACCTCTTTTTCTTTGTAATACACTGTGAAATTTACTTCTGATGAATAATAATATATATATATATATATATATATATATATATATATATATATATATATATATACATATATATATATATATATATATATATATATATATATATATATATATACATATATATATATATATATATATATATATATATATATATATATATATATATATATATATATATGTGTGTGTGTGTGTGTGTGTGTGTGTGTGTGTTAAGTACGTTAAGTATGACAAATGACTAAGCATTGGCCAAAAAAAAAAACATTAATTACTTGAAAGAAATAGTCATTTCACTTTATTTATTATTATTCAACTTGTAAATTTAACTGTTCTGATATCTTTGTATGAATTCAATATTTGGCCTGATGGCTACATCTGGTGGACATTTTGTGTCAATGGCCTACTTAGAAATCCCCGCACTGATAAAAATGCTGATGTTTCAAATACTTATTTTCCCGGCTGTATGTGAATTATTAATTATGTGCAATATGAATGCTTGCTAGGGTAAATACTTTAACTGAACTGGTAATAGTGCACATGCTACCATCATAGCCCCTCATTCTGCTTTTGTGAGTGTAACATCTCCATCCCAACCACACACCCAACCCAACAACTGCAGATGACCATGTTTCTAGACTGGAATGTGCTGTTTGATTTTACTGTAGCTATATTGTAGTGATGAATTTTTTTTGTTTCAGGACTGAATATCACCCTGCCGAATCGATGCAAGGTAAGCTGAATATTTCAATTTACCCAGCACACAAATATTTTAGTTTTTGTTTCTCAGAAGAATATCTTCAAAATGAAAACATTAAATATCAAGAGCTTTCTGTGATTGTAAAAAAAAAAAAAAAAAAAAAAATCTGTCAATATCAAAATCAATATTTAATTTACTTAGCAGTGCTGTTTTACTTGTTCTTGATGTTTTCATGTACAGTAACTATTTATCTGATCAATGGATGTTGATGAGCATTTTGACTGTGGTCTTCAACACTTCAGAGATGATGTTAGAGTCATTCTCATCAGTAAACCCAGCTTACCTAGCCTCCTATGGAAACCGTCTGTTAAAAGTCAGCGAGAAACTCATTTCTATACTAGTGAAGACGACAGACACAAGTGACAGTGTCAGTTTTACTCTTGCTGCTGTAGGTCACTTTAGATAAAATCCCTCGACTCGACACGTCAAATTCTTCTGTGGACATCGATCTCATTGAGATCGCCAACAACAACAATGAAGGTATGAAAAATGTTTCAGTGTGAACTAAATTAATAAAAAGACCATACCTCATCAGAGTCATACCTTTACCACTAAACCATATTTACTTTATCTTACTTTTTATTATTGTTTTTACATAGTATTGCATTTACCGTAGTTTCTGTTTCTGTCTCACAGGATCAGCTGCTGTGGCTTTCATGAGCTACAACACGATGGAGAATCTACTGAAGCCAGACTTCTTCAACACACCAAAGGACACGATTAAAACCATGTCCACTGTGATCTCAGCTACTCTTCCCAAAACCACCAATACTACACTAACTAAACCAGTAAAAGGATATACAACTTCTCAGGGTTTATGTAATCTTTCTGCTTTCTGATAAAAATGCAATTTGCATACCAAATTAAAAAGTTAACATGAAATAGTCTTTCAACACTGGCTCAATGTGTGGTTCTTGGTTGCTCCTGGATTCTGGGTTTCTTCACTAATGGCAGCAAGGTGCTGGAGATCCTCTTCCTGATCTTGAACTCTAATCATCCTAATTTATTGTGTCCTCAATAGTGAGGTCAGAAATTTACAGCACAGAGTCGGCTAAAGAAGGAGTTTAAATGTGTCAACTTTCAGTGTCCGATTCGATGCGAGTACAGGCTTCAATTAGTAATTTTATTGCATACCTGCTGCCAGTGTCAGACAAAACACACATAAAAAAAAACAGCTGTAATAAAACAATGTGAACGGAAGGAAAAGATCATCAAAAATGCCCGCAGACTTATTATCAGTTAAGGTTAAATGTATACGCTGTAAAGTTTCAGAAGAAACAACCACATTTGAATATGGGAGAGAATCCCATGAATTATTCTTTAGCGTGTGTACGGAATATGACTTACTCCCAAAATTACAATGATTGACAGCACTCTAGCCATAGTAACAGGTGTCTATGATTTTGTCTATGAACAGTTTCAGGTGCCAAAAATAGTTGATATGTTTTTTGTTTTTTTACCAATTAATTACAGCTCGAAAACCAATTTGAAGTAAAGCCTCGCATGACAGTTTATGTTTGGAAGGTCACTTCACAGCACTGCTCTTGCAGCGTTGCCAGATCCACATACTTTATTATAAGTGTTTTAAGCCATGTTCTTTACATTTTGCTCATAAATAAATCAAGTTTATGGAGTTATCAGAGTGGGCAGGTGTAGGTTTTTTCAGCGATAACTTGCTTCACAAATTAAAGTCTTCCATAAATTCCATATGAGACATAGGTAACCAGATTTTGTCTTGATAAGGACATACTGAAAAAAAAATCTATATATATATATAAATATATATACTTGTAACTTGGGGCTAAATGTTGTGGTTGGGAGCAGAAGCAAGTCATGTATTTTTGTGAGACAATAGTGGGACTAAACATCTTGCACAGATCTCTAATTTTGACTACCTACGTGCACTTTCAATAAATTCTGGTTACCACCCAATTTCACCTCTAGATGGAGCTTATTCTCCATGAACATAAATCTTCAGTCTTTATGACTGTTATTAACAATTTACATGTGTTAAAGCTGCCTGTACTTGATTTAGTCTACTAAACTGAATGTACATTGTTTTACAGTATTTAGCAGATGCTTACATCTTTTCATGTCTCTCCTTTTAGCTCCACAGGAAACGCCCTCCTGGGACAAGACATGTTTAAAGCACAGCTATCTTCTAAATCAGTGACCTAGACAGTGACAAAATCAGCAGAACCTGTCACATGTGACTAAACTGAACTGAATGGTGGACGAGAACAGAGGAGATCATAACACAGATGAGATGTACGAGAAAGCACAGAGACAGAGGTTGCCAGAGGAGGAAAAACCGGGAGAGGAAGAACCATCGTTTAACTCAGAAAGCAGCATTTGTGTACACATATAAATAGCCAGTGTTGTAATGTAACAAAGTTAAATATTTGTTTACAGTACTTAAGTATTTTTTGGGAGTATCTGTACTTTACTTGAGCTTTTATATTTCAGGCAACTTTTACTTTTACTTCACTACATTTCCTAATTAAAATGTATATTTTACTATAATAAGTATATTCGTTACTTTCTACAAAATAGTCAGAAGAACAGAGACTGCAGCAAAGCAGGTTTAAAATGCAGAAATTATTCTTTGTGGTTTTTATATTTATATAATTTAATGTAGGCCTAGTTAACTTAATCTATATCGCACATAAGTTCAGTAAAGCAATGAGTGACTTACATTTTAGACATAATACTGCTTGTTTTTGCTCAATTTTGCTAAAGAAAATAGTTTCAAAAACAGATCACAGCACTGTTTTGCGTCACTGAGCAATGGACAGTGTTTACTTATTGAATGAGTCAGCTTTTTTTAATGAATCAGTTGAATAAATGATTCAGTGATTCACTCATTAACATGGTCAAATTATTTGTTTCTGAATGAATCAGCTGTTTGAATGAATCGGTTCAATCTTAAAGACTCACTCATTAACATTCACTTGCTATCACCTACACATTATGACTTTTTTTTTTATTATTATTATTTCAAATATCATAATTCACTGTTTTATGTAAAAAAAAAAAAAAAAAAAAAGCCTATTTATGCATCTGTAACTGCAGGTTAAATTGATCCATGTCCCTGCTGAAATACATTTAACAGTGCTTCTTAATCTTACCCAAAAATACAAAATGGAAGAAATATTTCAAACTAAACAAAATCTTGCTAATCAAGCTGTATATATATATATATATATATATATATATATATATATATATATATATATATATATATATATATATATATATATATATATATATTTATATATTTGCTGTTGTTACATTTTGCATTTATTTATGCATTTATTCACTTTTACTTTCAATACCTAAGTACATTTAAGATTAAAAAAAATATATGTTTCGAACTTAAGTACAATAAATATCAAAAGACTTTTACTCAAAAATGTTCTAAACAGGGGACTTAAACTTCTATCAAAGTCATTTTCTGGTACACTATTTTATACACCACTTCTAATAGCAGTACGCAGTTTGCATGATACAAGGTACTGATCAATTTTGGTTGACCCCCTCTAAAATAATTTATTTTCCACTTGTCCCCGCTGCTGTACATTTTACCAGGCAGCAGATGGCACTGTTTTTGATACTCTGAAGTTTTGATTCTTTTCCCACTACAAGCATTAGAAGCCAAAAAAAACATTGCCCCTTTCCTTATATTCATATTTGTATGTATAGTTAATGTTTTGAGACTCCAAAACCAAATCTGATGTAACTTTAATGTTAATTCTTTCACACTCAATATATGTCAGTAACTGGTAGTTTGACTTTCTGAAGATTGAAACACTGGGTGCTTCTCAATTCTTATTTGTGCATATTGTGCTTTCCTCGTGTCTTAGCTCTACCTCTTCAGGATGTGAGGGAAGGACGCAAGGAAAAGACGTGAGGATGGAGGACTTGACTCAAGAGAAATGATTTATCCTCACTCCCTTCAGCGTTACTTCAAAGTGTCATCAGCTGTGATTAAAGGGATCTGCCCTTATGTTGTTAAAGTTTGTTAATTAAGACATTCATAATAAATATTAATAAAGCAACACTGTTAAAAATCGCTGTAAAAAAACTGCCAAATTTCGACAGTAACATACTGTTTTTCATTAAAACCGTGCATTCTGGGTAATATTCATCATTTTCGAGAAGGTAGCCTGCTGCTATATATCGTAAATTAACAACGTTCAAAGTCGACACTCAGCGGCTGTGTTTCAAATCACACCCTACACCCTCATTCACTATTCCTTACATGAGTTTACTAATATAGTCCACCTGACAGAGAGAATGAAAATGAGTGAATTCAGACAATGATCAACAACTGCTGTTAACGAGTAGAATCACTGAAGAAAAAAGAAACAAGACACACACAAGAACTACAACTGACTTCAGCCACAGCCTTAGATGAAATCAACTGAAGATTTACCAACTTCACTCATTACTAACCAGACTGACTTTATTTCTATCAGATCAGAGATCAGAGATCGAAAGATCTTACTGAGAATTACAGAGATTTAGATGATAATGTTACTGTTTCGTTTGATGTTACCATTGTGGAGATCAGTGTTTACTTTAGTTGGGCTCCTGACCCTTGACTTTTGCACTTTACATTTTGTTTAGTTGCTGTATTTGTATCTTCATGATACATCTGTTACAGCAATATTAATTTTGATAGTCAAGTTATTATGGCTGGTTCTGTCAGGCATGATCTACTAGAATGACTTAAAGTGTTGTTATAGTAATCAAATATTAATTTGGTGTTGAAATATTTGAGTGAATGACATTTTTTTTTTTTTGTTTCTTCAATTTTGTAAGATTGAAAAGTAGTGTGATAACCAGTATTTATGGATTTAATGACTAGTTTTAGTTAAAAAATATTTCGGGCAGCAGTCTCCACAACACTCAAAGAGAGAAATCAACAATCAGCATATGAATCTCAACAATGGTGACAATCAAAAGGTTCATGATGCAATGCATGCTGGGTACCAGCACAGGATAAAACTCATCCATGATTCCCAGCATGCATTGCGGCATGAATAAATTATGCCCCTGAATTGTTCACTTATTTTCTTGAATTCTTATGTGCTTATAAGTATGTGCTTAAATTTTAGTATCTTGTTTTGTGATGTTCAGAACTGATATGTTTATTTATTTTGTGGATTGTCACCATTGTTGTGATTAATACGCTGATTCTTGATGTTTCTGTCTAAACTTCAGCAAAGGTTTTTTTTTATTATGAGTGAAATTTTCTTAACAGTCTTTCGTGACTTATGGCTCAGCAGTGTTCCTTCTTATGCTGTAGTATCAATATTCAATAAGAGAAGAGACACGGGATTAGATCAGAAATAATAGTATTTGTTCTTGTCAATCTATAAACAACAATATCAGATTTTTTTCTCTTCTGTGTACTTTTGTTTTGCTATAACAGATTCCAAAGGCACATTGTTATAGCATGTAAAAAAAAAAAAAAAACCTTAGTTGTTGAAAAGTCACGTTCAAGAGCCCAACTAAAGTAAACACTGATCTCCATCATGGTAGTGAAAAAAACACCTAAACCTATTTAACTCTCCATAAGTTCTTCTGTAGACATCTGACAGAAATAAAGTCAGTCTGGTTAGTAATGTGAATCTGGTGAAGCTGTTTTAGTAGTTGTTTAATCAGATCTTGAGAGATTTGATGTATTCTTTTATTCAGTTGATTTCATCTAAGGCTGTGGCTGAAGTCATTTGTAGATCTTGTGTTTCTCTTTCCTTCAGTGATTCTGCAGGTGTTTATCACTCATGGGCAATCATCAATTAATCACCGAATTATCTCATTAACTTTACTGATTCAGTGTTACTCAAGCACTCTGTAATGTGCACACATTATAAGTGTTCATTTAAAACTGAGGATTTTCTTGTGGGGTTTAAAGGGTTAAAGATTTAAGATGAAGAAAAAACAGCATGAAACATAATTTAACAGTAATAAACTGTAATTAATTTACAGGAAACAAACTGTAGAAAAACAGTTATTTACTGGCACCCCTGCTGCCAGTAAATAACTGTTTTTCTACTGTTTCTTGCCGTAAATTAATGGTTGCAAGCAAAAAAAGTGTTTTTCTACAGTTTGTTGCCATTAAGTCAAGGAAAAACAGTAATATACTGTAAAATGTAAACGTCAGATTTACCAAATGAAAAAAAAGTTAATTTAACCAAAATATTTGTGAACATCCATAGAAAAAAAATTTGGCAAAGTCATACACTGATAATGAGAGTAAATACTGAACTCGACTGTATTAATGTGTGTTTGCACAAGAGAGATCGTTTAGTTTAATGTAGTTTTGTTGTTCACCATTGTGCTGGAGAGTAGAGCCGGTGCTTCAGTCAATGATGAGCCACAAATTCTGATTTTCTGCTGCTTTATATAAAGACAGTTAATGTGGAGTTGCTGATACCACTGTAAAAAAAATTGCCGTTAAATAACAGTGATTTTCTGGCAGCAGGGGCGCCAGTAAAGTACCATTAATTTACCACTCTTATTTTTTAACAGTATTTTACCGTAAATTCTACCATGGAAATTAACTCCACTCCCACTGCTTCAAACAGTTCTAGTTTTTAAAACTAGCATTCCTACGATGTTAGTACTATGAACTTATTTCATTTGAGTCCACTGAGAAGGAATATTTCTTAATATGACGATGCAAACACTTAATGTGCAGTAATAAAGTAACTAAATACATGACTTTTACTCAAATCACTGCAGCTCATTGTCATCTACACCGCACATGTATGCGCTGAAGTACTTAACACAGAGATCATCACTGTATCAGCAACTCCACATTTACTGCCTTTATATAAAGCAGCAGAAAATCAGAATTTGTGGCTCATCATTGACTGAAGCACAGGCTCTACTCTCCAGCACAATGGTGAACAACAAAACTACATTAAACTAAATGATTTCTCTTGTGCAAACACACATTAATACAGTCAAGTTCAGTATTTACTCTCATCATCAGTGTATGACTTTGCCTAATTTTTTTTCTATGAATGTTCACAATTATTTTAGTTAAATTAACTTTTTTTTCATTTGGTAAATCTGACGTTTACATTTTACAGTATATTACTGTTTTTCCTTGACTTAACGGCAACAAACTGTAGAAAAACACTTTTTTTGCTGGCAACCATTAATTTACGGCAAGAAACAGTAGAAAAACAGTTATTTACTGGCAGCAGGGGTGCCAGTAAATAACTGTTTTTCTACAGTTTGTTTCCTGTAAATTAATTACAGTTTATTACTGTTAAATTATGTTTCATGCTGTTTTTTCTTCATCTTAAATCTTTAACCCTTTAAACCCCACAAGAAAATCCTCAGTTTTAAATGAACACTTATAATGTGTGCACACTACAGAGTGCTTGAGTAACACTGAATCAGTAAAGTTAATGAGATAATTCGGTGATTAATTGATGATTGCCCATGAGTGATAAACACCTGCAGAATCACTGAAGGAAAGAGAAACACAAGATCTACAAATGACTTCAGCCACAGCCTTAGATGAAATCAACTGAATAAAAGAATACATCAAATCTCTCAAGATCTGATTAAACAACTACTAAAACAGCTTCACCAGATTCACATTACTAACCAGACTGACTTTATTTCTGTCAGATGTCTACAGAAGAACTTATGGAGAGTTAAATAGGTTTAGGTGTTTTTTTTCACTACCATGATGGAGATCAGTGTTTACTTTAGTTGGGCTCTTGAACGTGACTTTTCAACAACTAAGGTTTTTTTTTTTTTTTTTTACATGCTGTAACAATGCACCTTTGGAACCTGTTATAGCAAAACAAAAGTACACAGAAGAGAAAAAATCTGATATTGTTGTTTATAGATTGACAAGAACAAATACTATTATTTCAGATCTAGTCCCGTGTCTCTTCTCTTATGGAATATTGATACTACAGCATAAGAAGGAACACTGCTGAGCCATAAGTTATGAAAGACTGTTAAGAAAATTTCACTCATAATAAAAAAAAAAAAAAACCTTTGGCGAAATTTAGACATAAACATCAAGAATCAGCGTATGAATCACAACAATGGTGACAATCCACAAAATAAATAAACATATCAGTTCTGAACATCACAACACATGCTACTAAAACTTAAAACAAATGCCAAATTATAAGCACATAAGAATTCAAGAAAATAAGTGAACAATTCAGGGGCATAATTTATTCATGCCGCAATGCATGCTGGGAATCATGGATGAGTTTTATCCTGTGCTGGTACCCAGCATGCATTGCATCATGAACCTTTTGATTGTCACCATTGTTGAGATTCATATGCTGATTGTTGATTTCTCTCTTTGAGTGTTGTGGAGACTGCTGCCCAAAATATTTTTTAACTAAAACTAGTCATTAAATCCATAAATACTGGCTATCACACTACTTTTCAATCTTACAAAATTGAAGAAACAAAAAAAATTGTGTCATTTACTCAAATATTTCAACACCAAATTAATATTTGATTACTATAGCAACACTTTAAGTCAGTCTAGTAGATCATGCCTGGCAGAAACAGCCATAATCACTTGACTAACAAAATTAATATTGCTGTAACAGAAGTATCATGAATATACAAATACAGCAATGAAACAAAATGTAAAGTGCAAAAATGAAGGGTCAGGAGACCAACTAAAGTAAACACTAATCTCCACAATGGTAACATCAAACGAAACAGTAACATTATCATCTAAATCTCTGTAATTCTCAGTAAGATCTTTCCATCTCTGATCTCTGATCTGATAGAAATAAAGTCAGTCTGGTTAGTAATGAGTGAAGTTGGTAAATCTTCAGTTGATTTCATCTAAGGCTGTGGCTGAAGTCAGTTGTAGTTCTTGTGTGTGTCTTGTTTCTTTTTTCTTAAGTGATTCTACTCGTTAACAGCAGCTGTTGATCATTGTCTGAATTCACTCATTAGTTTTCATTCTCTCTGTCAGGTGGACTATATTAGTAAACTCATGTAGGGAATAGTGAATGAGGGTGTAGGGTGTGATTTGAAACACAGCCGCTGAGTGCCGACTTTGAACGTTGTTAATTAACGATTTATAGCAGCAGGCTACCTTCTCGAAAATGATGAATATTACCCAGAATGCACTGTTTTAATGAAAAACAGTATGTTACTGTCGAAATGTGGCCATTTTTACAGCGATTTTTAACAGTGTAAACACTGAAGCAGTGTTGAAGTTAATGAGATAATTAAGAAGTTAATTGAGTTATGATTGACCATTAATGAAGACACCTGATGTTAACAAGCAGAATCACCAAACGAGAAAATCACAATTTGTGTGTCACCATTATAGTGGTCAGTATTTGCTTTATGTGACCAGATGCTCTCCTCCCATGTTTGTATGGATACTAATGATTTAATTAGAATTTGCCGCCTACAAATTTCCTTTTAGTTGGGGTGACGCGTCATTTCCGATTAGGCTATAAATAGCGCATTTCCATTCATGTCGAGATGTACGTCACCTCCGATTGAGTCGGGGGTTCCCATTTGCTTCCAACGTGCGGGTGATTTGACTGCGGTTGTATGCCAGCTTTTGCGTGCTCCTGAAATGATTTCTTTCGGTAAGCTGTTATTGCAGTTATTTGTGGGAACCAGCTCTCTGGTTGGGATTCTGACGAGTGGGTATGGGTCTTTCTTGTATTTCAGGCACATGTAAAACAACGTGTGACGCTACAGGATCAAAACAAATCAACGAGCGATCTAGAGTGGTTTGTTTTAAGTGATTGACATGGTTCTATCGGCGGGTGAGTCTTTTCCTTATTGGGTCGAGACCATTGGGCATTCAGGCGGGCATTTAACCATTGTGTTTCCCTTCTAAGGTGTCTGAGATCTTTTCCTCTCTGCCTTTCTTCCGTATTTACTGCGAGGAATCGCCGTTGTCCTAACCTACTGTTTTGTGGTTTTTGTCTGTTTCATTTAGTCTGATTTGTAAGAGTGGTTTGTTATGTGGGTTGGATGATGTTATTAGTAATTTGTTTTGTTTTTTTTGTTTCGAGATTGTGTTAGTGTGAATTATAGTGTTCAGTGAAGTGTTTTTGGATTATTAGTATTTTTGTTTTTTTGCTGTTTATATTGACTTCATTGTGATTTTTCTAATCGTGATCTTTTTCTTTTTTTTGTGTGTGTGAGCAACTGTAAACTCTCTTTCTGCTAGATGCCAGGGGCTTCAGTCAGGAATCCTCCTTTTCCTCAGCGTGCTGGTGGTGGTTTTGAACACTGGGTGCTGTGTGCAGTGAGACGCACCGATTTTGTGTGTGAGTGAGAAGTTTACTCTACAGTGTGTGGTTTGGTTCCTTGTTCTTTAGCCCGTGGCTGAAAAGCTTTTGAGTGTAAGGTTTTATTGTATGTTTATTTTGTAGTGATTGACTTTTGAATGATTGTAAAACTCCTCTGCCTCTATAACACATACATTCGATGGTCAGATGCCGTGAGGAGTTTTGCCTGGTACGCCCGGTTTACTCCTGTCTGCTTTTAATAATAAAGAACTCCTTTTGTATGATTTGCATGTCTGTTCCTTACTAGTGCAACGAACTTGTGTGTCTTAAGATAAAGGGTATCATTCATTCTCTGATGTCAGAGTGGCGTAGTCGGTTTTTGTAAAGTTGCAGTTATTCTATTCTAAAAAAGCTAGGCCCTAGTGCCCCACGAATTACGAGCTCCCCTCGTTCTGCCACATTTAGTTGGGATCTTGGCTTGTGACTTTTTAAATTTAAAATTAGTGTGTCAAGCCAAGAGCAAAAATCATTGGGTGTTGATGATTGTGTTTTAATGTAATCATTGCTTGACCTTAATCACTGAGCTCATTTGCAGTCTTTTCTCTAAGTTTATTGATTGTTATTTATTGTAACAGCTTTGATTCCACAATGAATGAGTTTGTATTTTCTATCCATTTTATAAGTTAAAATCTGAAGGGTCAAGATCCCAACTAAAGTAAACACTGACCGCTATAATGGTGACACACAAATTGTGATTTTCCCGTTTGGTGATTTCTGCTTGTTAACATCAGGTGTCTTCAATAATGGTCAATCATAACTCAATTAACTTCTTAATTATCTCATTAACTTCAACTCTGCTTCAAGTGTTACTTTTAACACTGCTTCAGTGTTTATATGTGTCCACACAGAGTGTTAAATTAACACTGGGGATTTTGCTGTGTAATATCATTGTAATAAATAGAGCAGTTAAAACATGTCTGTGGTGTGATAGCGTCACAAGTTTACTGAACAATACTGAATAATAATAATAATAATAATAATAATAATAAAAGAGTCTGTCTACTGCTGCAACCGTTTATGGTGCTATCGTAAATATTACAAAATGTAGACAGGATTTTGCAGTATTTAACACAGTAACCCAATAAAGTGGACTGTGAAACTCTAAACCATCTTTCCTACACATCTCTGTAACAGCTAATATGCCATATGCATATAATTTGCATATTATGCCGCACACACTCTCAGAAAATAAAGTACATAATTGTACCTTTAGGGGTACAATAGCTTGTCACTGGGGCTGTACCCTCAAGGGTCCAGCTTTTGTATCAACTGTGATTTGTACCTTAAGAGACCAGTGTTGTACCTGTGGTGACAATTTTGTTCCTTTATTTAACAGTACAAAAATTCTCCCTTCAAAAAGGGTACAATCGTTGGCTATAATGAGAAAAGATTTTATATATATGAACACACACGCTGAACTAAAATCAGAATTTACTAAATCCTTTTCATTTTAAAAACAATGTCTAACTGTAACATAGAAATGATCATCCACTGAGTGAGTGCAATTTGCCTGAAAATCCATTTAATTTCAAGTAACGTTCATAGGACAAAGGACCCACATGGTGTCTAGGTTAAAGAGATACTTGATTTGCCAAAACAATGGCAATGTCGGTTACTTCTATGCCTGCTTTTGATATTTGTTTAAGGACCTCCTTGGTTGAAAGCCCTGAAAGAACCAGAGGTGGGAAGTCCAGGGGCCAAAGAGTAAAAGTCCTGCCATATTGTTTTACACCCATGAAATCAACATCCGATTTCAGCAGAGGAGGAACCAAGTCATTCCTTCCAAGTTACAAATAAGTCTTGAAAGAGATTATGCCTGCTGTGTGGTGCTATTGAGGATGCCGGTTTGCCATGGAAAAGGTTTGTTAGAATAACAACCGATGGAGCGCCATCAATGACAGGAAGGAAAAATGGACTGGTGGCACTTGTTCAAAGAAAACTGGAAGAGGAGAATGTGCAGGAGGCCATTGCTCTGCAGTGCATTATCCATCAGCAGGCCCTTTGCAGCAAATGCCTTAGGGTTGACAATGTGATGTCTGTTGTTGTAAAATGCATCAACCATATCAGATCTAGGGGCTTAAAACACCGGCAGTTCCGCACCTTTTTGGAGGAAATAGGGTCAGAATATGAGGATGTGCTCTATTTCACAGAGGTACGTTGGCTCAGTAGGGGAAATGTCTTGAAGAGGTTTTTTGAGTTGCGTGCAGAAGTGCACTGTAAAACCCGACAAGTTAACTCAAACCGTTTGAGTAAACAGATTGCCTTAATTTAAACCATGTAAGTTTTAAAACTTTGCATTTAAGTAATTAAGTGATTAACTAAGTGCTGATTGAGAATTAGTGATGAACAGCTGCTGCTAACAAACAGAATCACTGAAGAAAAGAGAAACACAAGAACTACTACAACTGACTTCAGACACAGACTTAGATGAAATCAACTGAAATAAAATACATTACATTTTTCAAGATCTGATTAAACAACCCCACAAACAGCATCGCCAGCTCAACTTATTAATAACCAGACTGACTTTATTTCTGTCAGACGTCTACAGAAGATCTTATTGAGAATGAACTAAGGTTTAGATGTTGATTTATTGTTTAATTTGAAGTAACCATGTTAGAGATCAGTGTTTGCTTTAGTTGGGCTCTTTACCCCTTGATTTCTGTCTTAGTCTTTTCTCTGGCTGTTATAACCATGTGTTGCTAAAACACATTTGTTGTAACTCAAAAGCCCAGAAGAAATATCATCAGGTTTTAACCTGTATCTAGGTGTAGGTTGTTATACTTTATATTGGTGATGATCATCATCAGTTATTGAACTGTACGAAGTCTAATCTCTGATGAAATAGGTGCTGTGCAATTTGATTGATTATAGTAAAAGTGACTCTAAGTGCAAGTGGTTCTGTGATAATCAGTTAATACAAAGACTTTCCAAACAGTGTGGTCTCCTATGGTGTCAATTAGTCACACAAAGACATCAATAATCAGCATATGAACCTCGATAATGGTGACCATTCAAAAAAAAATCCTGCAGAGCATGCTGGGAGCCATGGATGAGTTTTGTACTACAATAGTACCCAGCATGCATTGCAGCATGTTTTTTTTTTCGTCACCATTGTAGAGGTTCATATTCTGATTATTGATGTCTGCGTTTGACCAACTACTGGTATAGAAGAAAAATTTATGTGTACAAAATGTTTAGAAAGTCGTTTTTATATTGACTGATTATCACAGAACCACTGGCTCTTAGTGTTACTTGTACTAGACTCACTTCAGCTAATTAAAACACCTACTTCATCAGAGATTAGACTCCATATAGATCAATGATTGTGAATAGTAATGATTAATCATCATCACCAATATAAAGTATAACAACCTACATCTAGATACAAGTTAACACCTGATGATATTTCTTCTGGGCTTTTGAGTTACAACAAATGTTTTTTTGTAAATACATGGTTATAACAGCCAGAGAAAACTCTGAGACAAAAGTCAAGGGTCAAGAGCCCAACTAAAGCAAACAGTGATCTCTAACATGGTTACTTCAAATGAAACAATAAATCAACATCTAAACCTTAGTTCATTCTCAATAAGATCTTCTGTAGACGTCTGACAGAAATAAAGTCAGTCTGGTTATTAATAAGTGGAGCGATGCTGTTTGTGGGGTTGTTTAATCAGATCTTGAGAGATTTCATGTATTTTATTTCAGTTGATTTCATCTAAGCCTGTGTCTGAAGTCAGTTGTAGTAGTTCTTGTGTTTCTCTTTTCTTCTGTGATTCTGTTTGTTAACAGCAGCTGTTCATCACTAATGAACAATTATCACTACAACTGACTTCAGCCACAACCTTAGATGAAATCAACTGAAGATAAAATAATACATTAAATCTCTGGAGACAGCCGCTGACTGGATTTGAACATTTTTCTATTTTTGAATACAAATGCGTGGCGTGGCCAAAAACCAGAGAAAGATGCTTTTTGGAAGCTTAATGTATCGCAACACCTTACATGAACAAACAGACATGCAGCAAAATCCAGGCGACAGCTCAACTGACCGCGGCCCTACACTCACGGAGCACGGTCAATGCAATAAATAATAATACCTGCAGACTTCAGGTTGAATACCAACTAAAATATAAGCACTGTGAACCAATGTGATATAACTATTTTAGCGTTTGAGGCTCTGGAAAACAGTGAATTAACGAGGGAAAAACGTGGTGTCATATTACATTCACGAAGCACATTCAAATTTGCTTACATGCAATAAATCGCAACATTATTTGTTTATCATTACAAATAAAAAAACCTAAAACTCACCTTCCTCGCATTCTTTGTGTTTCTCGACACAAATTCGTGTAAGGTCTCCAGGCAGATGCATTAACTCAAAGACAACACATTTCTTTACGTTTCAATTTTCAATTACTTATAAACTTAAGTTCAGTATCCAAAACTTAAAATGACAATTTAAGTTAAAGAGGAAAAGTAAGTACATAAAACTTATTTGGGCTATGATGTTTCACAGTGAAAAAGTTTGTCCCCGCCACTGATATTTACTTGTGTACCTTATTTCCAAAAATCATCATTTAAAATGATTTTGAAAATAGTTATAATGTTGTGTAAAACTATAATTATGGACACAACCAATTTTGCTCATTGAGATATTTATTAATGAAGAACTGTTATATCATAATTATACTGTCACACACACACACACACACTCTTACATATAGTTTGTATGAGCCAAGCATTGATCTGAATGGAGAGCTTAATTAATTAATTATTAAAATAATTAATCGCAGGATTCTGAAATCTAAAACTACTTTTATGAAGCACAATTAAACAGAGTCTGTTTTGTCTTTGGGGATTTAGAATCTTTAATGTTTTCATGTATAGCAAATCAGCTTTAATGAACGGCTAATTACAAAACTCTTGACACTGAAAAAAAGCAGAGCCTATAGAAATACTAAAAATGGTGAAACATAACTGGCAATGATAAAAAAAAGGCAGTATCCATTAGCAGTTTTATGTCATCTTGTGGTCTGGGTCGTTTCCTTTATCTTAATTATATGATGTCATTACACTGATATCTCCTCTATGCTGATTATGGTTTTGAATATTGATATATATATTCCTTTTCCAATGAACACAACAACATAAAGTAATCTCAGACAATTTAATCCAGTTATTTGAATCAAATCTGCTAACTTATTTGAAGCACCAAATCAGCCAGAAATCAGTTATCACGATTAAAAGATCTGGCATCTGTCAGATCATCTCGCATGTATTAAGCAAGGTGTGAAGAATGGACCCCCTGGTCAATTTTCGGCGGGTTGTCAGTCACATCCACAATGGTGACGAGTACAACAGCATCAGCCGTCTTACTGGCGTCATTCTGCTGAGTTGCCTGATTTTACAAGGAAACACTGTTTAGGAAAAAATATACAAACAAAGTAGTGAAATCTCTTCAGACTTATAAGAAACTTCTGATACCTGTATGACAATAGCAATCTGCCCTGTTTGCTCTCTGTCTAGCGCTGCCGTCACAGAGATGACCCCAGTGTTTCGGTCGATTTCAAAGCTGTTCTGATATTCATTTGGAATGACTGAAACAAACATATCAATATATGCTTTGTTATTATCAGAAAGGTAATTCAAATCATGAGTACATTTCATGATTATTTTATTGTTTAGATTAGGACGTAAGTGTGTTGTAAATCGTCCGTTACAGGTACCTGATGTTATGCTGTAAACTACAGGCTCGTTGATGCCCGTGTCACCATCTTGAGCTTTTATGGGCTCAGGAGTGATGTCCGAGAAGAGTCCGACCTGTGCATGGACAGAAAGAGGGTTTTATTCATGTGCTCAGACATGTATTTAAAGCATTGATCTTGTCCTCCGAGTTCATTTACCTGATTTTCCTCAATGGATGCCTTGTAGAGACAGTGATCAAAATAAGGGTTTAGGTTGTCAAAATCTTCAATCGTTAGTGTAACTGTTGTTGTGTCCCTGAGTCCTCCTATATCCTGCAAGAAAATAAACTCCCTTAAAAATGGTGAAAAGTAATAATTTCTCCCCAATTGTGATTTATTGTAACCCAATGAAATGAGTTTCTCAGCTCAGTCCATTGGATTAAACTGTATCCAACCACTGACTTTACTTTAATTTGTACTATTAATGACATTGGAAATTATAGTTTCCAGACATCAAGACAGCTGTTCCTATATGGAAAAAAAAGCAGCTTGGACATTCTGGAAAACATCTCTTTTTGTGTCCCTCGAGTAAGTAGATGATGACAGAGTTCCCAGTTTTGGATGAGCTTTGCTTTATAGGCTAGAGCAGTATTTTGATGTTTAATAATGGATGTAAGACTAGAAGGATGTCAGAGAGTTTGTATTTACTTTAGCTTCCACCATGAAGACGTATTTTTTAACATCGTTGTAGTTCACAGGCTTAATCAACTCGATGTCAGCTGCATCGTATTGTGGGTTATATCTCACGCCAAAGTGTTCTGGTACTGGAGGCTGTTAACAGAAGTCATGAATTAAAACAGGGACATGCAGACACAATATTATTTTATTTCGTTTCTTTAAAAATGATTTGCATGCATCAATTCTGTGATTGTAAAACATGAGATTAGACACATTCAATGCTTTAATAGACTAAGAGCCGTATTGGTATTAAATCTAGTTTGATGGATTAAAAGTCATATGATATTTATCAGATGAATATTAACAGAATAAGGAACGTGACATGAAAGTGCAATGGTTTTGTTTAGTAATGAAGATTTTTGTTTATGATCAAAGTGCAGAGTTCCCAAGACAAGAGCTCAACAGCATCTGTAAGGTTCACACAAAAGTCGGGGCTTGAACACGGTCAAATCAAATGTAGGATGCAGTTTCACTCATTTATTGTCTGACTTTCACCTTCACCATTAATGCACTTTTGAGGAAGCCTATTGCATATATCAGATATATAATAATCCTTCACGACTCACCAGCATAGAATATGTAACTCTTTTGTTTTCTGTAGTTGCATCCTTATCGATAGCTTTCACTCTCTGGCAAACCCAACCGACAGGCGTCCCCTGGAATGAAAGACACGGTTTAGTAAGAGATGTGAGGGAACTCTGAGAGCAAACACAATGCAGCTGTAGAGATGTGAGATTACACACACATCGGACACTGTGCCGGTGTATGAATTGGTCTGGAAGATTGGAGGGTTGTCATTGATATCCAGAACGTATAGTGACCGGATGTTTTTCGCCTGAAATGGAAAACGAAGACTCTATAGTCAAGGATATTTGCTGAATCTTTATTTCCATAATATGTTGTATTTTTTAATGATTTATGATGTTATTGTTTAATTAAACATACCCCTCTTACACAGGAAACGGAATAATACAAAGCATCTGCAGACTAGAAAATATAAAACATACAAAGATATTTATATAGAAAAATGCAATATTATCTATCTATCTATCTATCTATCTATCTATCTATCTATCTATATATATATATATATATATATATATATATATATATATATATATATATATATATATATATATATATATATATATATATATATATGCACTTGATCATTGAGTGTGGAACAAACCGGCTTTATTTCCTCAAGATCCAGTGGTTTAATGGTCCGTACAGTCGCGGTTGAGTCTCCATCAGAGTAAACCAGCTCCAAATATTGCAAACAAATGCTACAGCGATATGGCTCCAGAACCAGACGAACATCTGGGCTGATGTTAGTGATAATCTCTATATCTCCTGTAAGCCATATCAAATACACATTTAAATACATACTCTAAAATATACACACCAGATAATGTTTTTGCATTATGACTCATCATACTATTTAATTATTGTCTCATTTATCTAAATATTAACAATAAATTGAAATGGGAAACAACAACAAAAATATTATTTTACATTAAATATAATAATACAAATATTATATTATATTATATTATATTATATTATATTATATTATATTATATTATATTATATTATATTATATTATATTATATTATATTGGTTTATCGTACCTTCAAATCCCTCCTCGACTCTCCCTAGAGCGACATTACTTCCACTTCCACAGTTCACTTCTGTAGAACCTTAAACAACAAGCAATTGGTTTCTGGAGTTAGTTAAATTCAGCAGCACACAATGTTATTATATGCAGTATATAGAAAATCAAGACAAATTCAGCATTCAATTAATAAATTGGTGTGAAATACTGAAACAACTACAGAAACAGTGGCATGGCTCAGCTGCTGTTCTAAATTCACTGAAAATTGACTAAAACTAACACCACCTTCTATAAACATTTTCCCCGGTATTTTTTAACATTTATAGATAGACAGAAAACTGACTTACCAATAGCGCTCCTTACACTGTCAACATGCAGACAGGCTAAAATAACTAAAACAGAGAATAAGGCCATGTTTTAAGTGCAGATTGTATCGTGAAGTCTGGCAGTGAACAGAATGACTATCCTTGTGTAATATATATATGTATCTTTCTGAGCTGTTATCTATTATGTTAACTGTTTATGTCATAAAGAGTTATGGCCTCTACTGTAATCAGGTATCAAAGGTGCGTGATAGAGGCCAATAAAGCAAGATTGACAGCATATGTGACAGAATGACTGACACGAGCATATTTGACATGTTGAACATTTGGAACTTTACTTTATCTTGTTCTATAACTCATGAACGGGTTTCAATCACTAAAGTCTATTCTTGTTTATTATTATGAAGCCTTCTGAAATATTTAATTCTGATTGGACAGTCACAACCTTTTAATGTGAAATGGACTCTTAAGTTTATATTTGGCCACGACACAGCAACCAACAGGGTTTCTGTGGGGCTTTAAAAAGATTTTGCGACATTAAATGGGATTAAAAGATATTACATTTGATTCTTACAGGCATTACATGGTTTTTAAGATAATTTTATATAAATGTATTGAATATAACCTTCACAATTTATACAAAAAAATGTTGTTGCAAGATATGTAGCGTTATGGGAAACCAATTTGGTAATTGTTTCTTGTCGAATCAAAATTGCCGTGATGTGGAGATGAAGCAGACATTTTGTACAGCGGTGGACCGATCTGAACCTAGGAACAATGGGAAAGTGTAAGTTCCAGCTGAAGAGGCTGGAAAACCAAAATGTAAAGACACGGTTGCAGCCTGTTAGAGGTAAAAATGTTGAGGGATTTTTTAGCGTTTGCAGCGTTGGGGACCATGAGAATCAGCGCTGTGAAATCCCACATGCATTGTGATGGCCACAAATCAGCGGTGAAAGTCAGACAGCCTACAGTGACTGATAAATCTACAAGTAATAACGTTACGATGACAACTGATGTTGTAGTCACTAACATTACCATAGCAAAATCAAGGAATAGCAATGTATCCTGATTCTGAAACCGTCAAATATTTCACTTGTGGCAAGGACTAAATCAGCTACATTTTAACATTTGCAGCTAAAATCACACATGCCTTAATTAACTTACACAGTAAATGACAATTGACAGAGACAAATGAAAAGTAAATGCAGTTTATATGGCTCTTGCATACATGTATCTACTTTGAATACATTAAGTTTCACCATTTGAAAAGTTGACCATTGAAGTTGAAAAGTTGAAGCTGAGCTGTTTTGTGATTTATGAAACAATTATAAATAAAATCATTCTCTTTCTGAACTCCGAGGAGGCAGTGAGATTACATTTTGTCATAATTGCACACTTTTGATTTTGGTTAGCCTACAGTTACTGATTTGTTGTTTTGCGCACACTTTTACAAAAGCAAGCTTTTTGAATAATTGTGGCTCTCAACTTAAACTAAAGTTCCTGCTAATTTTGAAATATCTCCAAATAAATTGACATTTTAAACTGCCTCCTGAGCCATTTCTAATTCAGTTCAGAGTGACATTTAGGACATGTATAAAGAAATATGTGTGTGTTAAATATCCGTGGTTAGTCATGGGTTGTGTATGGCATTAAAAAGGCATAAAATTAAATTTGAAGATACCTGCAGAAACCCTGAACCAACTTCATACGCTGTGCTTTATGCCTTTCTTATAACTCTGCGCTTTCTTTCTTGTTACATAATAAAATAATTCAATCAAGTCAAATCGGTATTTCACAGCAATTTATCAATATATTTGTTAAATTAATAAAAAGAATGAAGAACAGTCAACTGGTGATTATAGTAAAATAAACCCCTTTAGGGTGATACAAGTTTGTGTCTGGGATGTTGTCCGGCTTTATTTTGCAATAATGAATGGTTATTATTCCTTCCTTAATAAATAAATCTGAAAAGCTTCATGCTGGAGTTTGGCCTGCAATTGAACAGGCAGTAAAGTTCCTCGACATCGATTAATGATTCACACCTGATACTGCTGGGATTTTTAAATGTATGCCTTATCCTATGTTTCTACTGCCAACACGGAAAAGGCCTTATCTTTACACTGTTTATTAGTTATGATCCTTGATCATCAGAACTAATCAGCATTGAGAAGATTACTTAGGTCTTTAGGTCACAGATTACAAGTTATCCTATTTAAAATGTAATATGTACTGTGATTTCAATTACTTTAAGAAAATAATGTAATATAATGTTTGAATTCTTTTTTTGAATACTTCTTAAAATTTCTGTTTTCAACTGTTAATCATTTCAACATCAAGATCACAAAATCACTTTGAGTGATGAACAAATAAAGTTACTCAGTATAGAGAGTTTGAGTATATTGAAAAGAGTTATTATCTCATTAATTCAATGAAAACAGCAATCAAATCCAATTTAGCGACACATCAACATCATGAAAACTTGCACAAGAACTGACAAATTATTGATATTGTCATTTTAGTTGGGCAGTTTAAAGTGGTTTGATGTGACAATATGACATTGCAAAATTCATATCATAAATGAGATAGAAGTGACATCCAAGCAAATCAGTTCATATGTCATGCATAAACAGTTATTTATATATCATTAATTAAAACTACTCAATAAAATAGTTTACATGCAAGTCCCTGTCTGCTCTCCATTGTGCAACCCATTGTGAGTGAAAGTAATAGACTCTGAGAAAAAGTTAAGTGTGCACAACACATACAGTAAATATCACTATAAATCAATATGATGTCAAATGAATAAATAAATGAATAAAATGCATTTTATTGCCCCTAAAATGCATTTAGCCTTTTAACATTTAGCATTTTTTTTTCTAAAATATATTTCAGTGAGCTTACCAGTTCACAATATATATTCAGCATATATTTATGTATATATTGTTGAGGAAAATATGCAATTGTCCTATTACACGTTTGCCTTTTTATTTATATGTACTACCTTTGTATTGTAACAACGTTATGCAATTGTTTATTAGAGAAGTGGTTTATTAAGAAAGACACCACACTTATATTGTAATTGTTTTATTAGAGAAGTGATTTATTAAGAAATACACCACACTTATATAGTAATTGTTTTATTAGAGAAGTGGTTTATTAAAAAAATACCACACTTAAATTGTAATAATTTTAAGCATTTATTGACTGAATATTTATAGCATATATAAGCTAGAAAAAATAAATGTATTAGTAAGAGCTTTGCTAAAGAAAAATGAAGAAAAAAGGATGTTACTGTAGAATGCTGTGTTGCAGACGCAGTGCATGAGGCATCTAAGAAGAAAGTCCAGGAGGAGAAAGGTGAGGAAATGGAAGGCTTCTTATAGGGAGCTTCTGAGGGAATTCCCCGACCTTATGACATCACCAGACATTGGAATCCACCTGCTGTCTATAAGGGACTGAAGGGCAATGAGGAAACCAGATGCTGAGGAACAGCTTCTCCTCTGCCAGCAGCCTTGCCTGTGATGCCTCTAAACAACCGAGCTTGCAAATTATTTCTCTTTTATTTTTATTTTTTATTTATATTAGTAATTTGTATGTTATGTATTTAACATATATACAATAAACGTATACTTAAATATAATTAAGAAGCTCAGATTTTATTACAAATAAAATAAGGTAGGAGGTGTAGGAAATTTAGCTCTGTGATGACTGCTTAACTTTTCCAGTATCTGTGTGTCAGTGGCGTAGCCAGGGGTGTGCCAGGGTGTGCCCGTACCACCCACAGTGGCAGCTGGCACACCTAAAAATAGATGCAGAATTAGGAATTATAGTCTCAATAAAAAAAGTTTACTAAACTTGGGCTATTTTTGTTTACTTAGAAAAAAAAATATATATTTTTTTTTAAATCAACCCTTTCACAAATAGG
This sequence comes from Carassius auratus, assembly GCF_003368295.1. Taxonomy (NCBI): domain Eukaryota; kingdom Metazoa; phylum Chordata; class Actinopteri; order Cypriniformes; family Cyprinidae; genus Carassius; species Carassius auratus. The sequence continues at coordinate 6,854,003 of NC_039243.1, forward strand.
AGCCTTTCCTGCACACTTAAGCTGCGCGAGCATCCTGTACCTGTCCCTGCACAAGCAGAGACAGTGAAGAGATGTTCAGCTCAACTTCTCGCCTGTTGGATGAGAAACGAAACAGACTAAACAGTGACATACACATTTGAAAAGACAGAAGTAAATGTCAGTTCGTATAGGATGATTTTACCTTAAAATTACATCGACTTAATTTGATTTAAAAATCACCTGCTGCAGCACACTGAAAAAAAGTGTTTCATTCATCCAATTTAAAAAAATTAGGGTAATGATTCACATCTATATTTTTTAACTTGAGACAAAAGTTATTTCTTTTTCATTGGCTCAAGTAAAAAAATATAGATGTGAATAATTACCCTAATTTTTTTCTTTTTTAATTGGATGAATGAAACACTTTGCATCTTTGTTTTATTCGCACCAACATAGTTTTATTTAGTTTCACTGGTAAATACCTTTTTTTTTTTTTAAACCAAATTTAAAAAATAAAATACTGAATGCTGATTAAAAAACATCTTATTGAATGTGTGTTGATTGGATTGTTGAACTATGCAGTTATTGCATTTAATTTCACACGGTTACAGTTAGTCTTTTCATTTAAGGCCAGTTCTATGTAGTTTCAACCCAATTCAAAAACAAAAGCTAAATGCTGATGTCTGTACCATCTGTGTTTGCATTGAATGTAGTCTACTGTGCAGTTACTGCTGATAATTTCAGATGGTTACGTTTTTTTTTTCAATAGCCAAAAGCCAGTTTGGCCTATTTAATACCAAATAAACATCCTATTTACACATACTTTCATTCTTTCTTGTTTGTTGCTTAAAGAAAAAAAAACTGAAATCTGTATCTGAATCGGCAATAAAAAATCATTATCAGTGCATCACTAGTTCAAACTCCTTGAAATTAGCACTCCTAGACTTATATACTTTAAGTCACAAATGGACTTTGGAATTCAAAATAGTCCAGGATTTGGCTGTTTTTATGCTAAATTATGGATGACCCTTAGAGTTAAGACTCTGAAAACATTGTCATTAAAGGTTCACTTTAAAGTGCAGTTGCTAAAATTGTTTTTATAATGTAACAGTATGTGAGCATGTTTTTCCCCTCACCGTTAACATTTTGAAAATGTTTTAGATTTGTGACTCTCAAACTGGGATCCCTTTGTGAATCACTGTTTTAGATAAAGAAACAAGTAGTTCAAGAAGTTTTGTTTTCTATACTGCAAAAATTTATTAAATACCTTACACAAAAACAATTAAGCTGTGGGGGACAGATTCATAAACATTGTGTTTAGACTGACAGCAGTATTCCACCTCTACAAAAAACCCTCCCTTTTTTATAATTTCATAGTTGAGACATATTAGATTAGTTTCATGTACAGTTCTGGTGCAGAGTCCCAGTTCTCTGGTTTCTGTAACTGATTGTGTTCCATGGCAAAGTCCAAGTACTCCTGCATGTTTGGGTCCCCACAAGGAATCATTGACAGGCTAGCCTCAGTAAGGGCATCCAGTTCAATTTGAAATCTGCAGTCTCTGGAGCCAAACCTATCGTTAAATAGAAAACATAAGCTTTTATTTTCATTTAAGCTAAAACACTAGAATAATACTTTCATCTGTTCATTACCAATGTATCACCTGTGTGGTAAGTAGTAGAGTTCATTGGGCACTCATCCTGAACATGCTGCTGCTCTTGAAGGATGAATGCTGTGACTGTTCCACAGTCTCACACACTCATCTAAGTATCCTTTCTTCTGCGGTACAACGTACAACACTTCATTCAGTTTTTAAGAGCCCTCAAGCTAATGTTTACACCGTGTAGACTTGACATCATGTCCATGATTACAGGGTACGAGTGGACCTCGTTAAAATATTGAACACATTGATGCAGTATGTCTTGTGTTTCCATCTGGTCCGCGTTGTTTAGAAACTCCAAACATCGATCACATGTGAAGAAAAACCACGTTAAGCTGTTTATGTGTTTGCCACAAAACCTCCCTCGGCTGCAACTTCATTTATGCCATTTACTCCACAACCACACAAATTTTCAGAATTTACCGCGCTCAACAACAACAACAACACCATTCACCGCGTCACTTCCGGTGTGTGGTACGTTTCCTTTTCGTGAAAAATCTGTCATTGTAAATTTGTTTCGGGACTGTTAAAAGTGTTTTGCCTCTTGTTAATTTGTTTTCTAAAATGTAAATTTGTTTCGTCCCTGGTAAATGTGTTTTCCCCATGTGATTGTGTTTTATGGTAAGTAAAAATGTTTTCCAAAATTTAAATTTGTCTTGAGCTTCGTAAAAGTGTTTCACACTTTGTAATGTTGTTTTGCACTTACCGGCCACCGTAGTGAAAAGTCAAATAAAAGAGAAACTGTGTAAAATAGCAGGGCTAAATTCACTAAACATTTCAAAGACAAACTTCCTCATCTATTTTTTTATTGTATAAATAACACAAGAAAAAAAAGTAAAGACTATTTTGTATTTGCAAAAACTTAATAATTAGAAATGCTGCAAAGAATATTCTTAAAAATCATTGTAAATAACCTATCAAAGTTAGAGTCTTAAATCTCCAAAGATAAGATGTTCAATTCCTTTACTGGGTTTCAAATTAATTGTTGTAAATGAGTGTTGACTGAAGATGCCCCATTAAGATGTCTTAACTTTTATGTAACAATAGTTTAGCGTATGTAGGAAGATGATACAGTAGCTAATGTATTTTTAAGAGTAATATATTTACTAAACATTTTGGTAAATGTTTACTAAATAAGTTGTCATAATATAACATGTAACTAAAATATTTAGAATTTTATAAATATGGCATACCTTTTATAGGCAACTTTCAGAGTGTAACAGACTCCCCCATCTTTAGAAATGATTAAAAGCTATTTAATAGACATATTAAAATACAATGGCAAGTGCTCAATTTCAAATGAATAGTGTGATTCTACACTTGAATCCTGTATAATAATTTCTGTATATGTTACATCAGGGCAAACTGTTACTATAATTTAAGGGGTCATATGATGCAATTTCAATTTTGCGTTTCTCTTTGGAGTTTTACAAGCTCTTGGTGCATGAAGAAGATCTATGAAGTTGCAAAGACTAAAGTCTCAAATCCAAAGAGATATTCTTTATAAAAGTTAAAAGGGTCATATATTGCCCATTTTCCACAAGTTGATATGATTCTTTAGGCTCTTAATGAAAAGTCTGTAACATAGTTTGTTTAAAATTTCTCTATTGTAGTGTAAAAAACACACCCTGTAAAAAACAGCTCTTATCAAACTTGCTAATTAACACATTATTAGCAAAGACAATATGCAATGATTAATTAAATTACATCATACTCACTGCTTCTGTAGTTGAGGCTGGATCATGAATGATTTGCGTGAACATAAACGCATTTAAGTCGATCAATGGTGCATTACCTTTAGATCCGAATGTTAATCCTCTGCGATTTCCGACCCTGATATGTCGGAAGTAAATGACTACTGCAAACAACAAAGCAGCTCAATCACTTATGAGTCATGCTCGTCTGCATCTCGGGCTGATGACGTCTCACTCAGGGCTGAGGTAAGACACAAGTCCAGTCTGTGCTGAGATGCTGCTGTCAATCAAACAATTGTGGGATGGGCCTACGACCATGTGACGTCACATGTTCAGACGCTCAATTTGAGAAAGGGGAAAACATTTAACGTGATTACAAAAAAAAAAAGAAAAAACACTCGGTGGATTTTTATCTTTATATGGTAGTTGTGTACACACACTGCCAACACAGTTCATACAGCTTGTAAAAGTGCATGTAGCATTATGTGACCCCTTTAAAACTCTGCCATGCCCCCCTAAAACGCCTCTTTTAAACACGCCACCACATCTCTATTTCACTATGTGGAAAGATTTGTGTAATGCCGCCCAAATGTTCACGTGAAGAAAGCATGGTTTCAGTAACTGCAGTTAGTATTGAAGCAGTCATGTCAGGGAGATGCTGTGTGTATCCCAAAAGCACTTTATTTGGCCTTCTGAAAGTAGATGCGTTAAGGAATCTTTAAGATTCAGCAACGCATTTTATGGACGACTATTTTGTGAACCTTGGAGAGGAGTGTGTGTGTGCGCGTTTGTGTGTGTGAGAGTTCGTTGTGTGTACGTACGAGCTTCATCACTGTGTCTGTCACGCGACTCTGTTCCTCTTTCGGGCTTGAACTGATGGTAAAACTAAGGACATTATTAACTAATAACAGTATTAATTCATCTTTATTTTTATTTTGAAAGAAGAAGCTTGCAATTATGACAAGGGGCGTTATATTTCCGACGATTGCTTGCAATGATCCACTAGTCACAATGCACTGGGTCGGTTGGCTAATCATAGCAGACTGCACTTGTTGGACTTTGTAGGAAATTACGTGTTTAAGAGAGGCGGGCCATAGACGACCTTCAGTAATGTACAGTATTTGAAAAATACTGTGTTTTTTGAACATTAATGCATGTCAAGATATTCTATTACACCAAATACACCAAATAATGATATTTAAAAAAAAAGCATCATATGCATATCAGCCCCTTTGAGCCAATTCGGAAATGAACTTATCTATGAGTGGAATCTAGTCAAGGCAGAATGTAAGGATTTTTAAGCTTATTTTAGCCATGCAAGAGTTGATTGGCTGGACACGCCTGCTAATTCAGTGAGTAAATTTAATGCTAAATATACAGTTCCAGTTCAAGTCTGCTTTATTGTCATTTCTTCCATATGTACAGTACATACATCCAGAGAATCGAAATTGTGTTACTCTCAGACCCCCGGTGCACACAGATAACATTAACATTAAAGCCTAAAAATCTAGATCAAAATATAAAATGTAGATACAACTATACAATAAGTGAATGTTAAAAAAAATACATATAATAAATTAAAAATAAAGTTAAATAAAAGCAGCGCAAGGCAAAAGGCAGATAGAGTTCAAATCAATGAAGTGAACAACAGTGCAGATAAAAGGTTTTTTAGTGCAAAAACAAAAGCTTATCACACAGATAAGATCTGAGAACGTTTTCAAATCAGCTCACTAGTTCAAACGGATCATTTCATCTTGCTAGGTAAGCTATGGATTCAAATAAACAGCAAAGGAAGATGTAGCTATTGCAAGGCTAGCTGCAATAGTAACTTCACATGCAAGTGTCATAAAAATATCCCCAAAATGGCACTTCAAGGGGCAGCTAAAGAGGCTACGCAGTCTGCTCATACTGATGGCAATGAAGATACTGACTGCTGTGATGAATGTTTCTGTGAAATATGGAGCTGTATTGTGGATGCTTTTTGTTGCAGGTGAGTATCATTAGCTTTATATTCAATGTCTCTTTTGCTCCCATTTCTTAATTTACGTTCACTCTGGAAATCTAATTTGTTTATTTATCATTTATTCTATTTATTTTAAAATGTGTAAAAAGATTAAATTAATTTGTCCAGTGTATTTGAAAGCATAATAAATGTTGAAATTGAATGTTTTAATGTTATTATTTCTTTTCTTCTTCCATGTAGTTAATCAGTCCTCAGTAAACGGCTTTCTGCAAACTGCAGTCATCAGGACAAGAACATCATCCAACACAAAGCCAACAGCACTACAAACTAAAAATGCAACATATGATAAGAGTGTAGTCAATTCATTTCTAATTATAATTAAGACGGAGATCAAAAAGGCTGTTGAGGAAGATGTTCAACATGTCTGTCAATTCATCCCAGTCAATGAACATCCCTTAAACACACCGATTTTTTTAGAGTTTCTGTAACATCTGAGTTTCTCATTTTCTACCTTCAAAATACATTTATATACTCATTTAATTGATTCATTCGCTGATCAGTACTTTTTAATTATTTGTTTCCACTGATGTTTAATTTTATCATTATGTGGTTTCAATGAATATTTGACTTCAGATGTAAGAGAATGACTCCATTTTAAAGCTTTAACATAAAAGGATGATGTTGTGAACCAGTAATACTTTGGCTGTGGGATAATAACACCTGTTGGATTTGTGTTGCACTGTAAAATCGAATTATAGTCAGGCTTAGGGGGCTTTGACACTGGAAGTTTAGTGCTGAACAGTGCACGGTTCGCATGAAAAATCGCTAATGTGAATGCTGTCATCGGACCTGGAGAAGGTGGTCTGAGTTCGGTTGCTCCCGAACTGTGGCGTGGTTCGTGTAAATGTGCAAGGAACACGGACTTGGGTGTGCACTTGTTCAGGAAGTAAAGTATCCCGCGCATGCGTAACACTGTCAATATCATTGTTTCCTCAACACACGAGAGAGCCGTGGTTGTTTCCACACACTCCTAAAATTCCAAATTTGACACATTAAAGTGTCTTTGGTGTTTCCATGTTTTCTAAAAACAAAAACGAGGATGGCAGGCAACACAATGACACAATGGCAGTGTAACTAGTTCAAATTTATTATTTCTCTGGATTTAAACATTCTTCAAAATAGTTGGGATAATGTAAGTACACAAGGAACCAAAATATATGACACTGTTCTAGTGGTTTTTGGATATTTGAAAAAATAAAAATATTCTTACATTGTGTGTCTTTAAAATAAACAAGCAAACAAAAAGTTTAAAAAAGACTAAATAAAACAGTTCAGTAGTGGAACAGCTTTACACTGAACGTATTAACAGCTAAAATAAGACACTTGAATAACAGAGAGGATCAGAAATAATTATATTTATCATCCAAAAACAAAGATTATGTAAATCACTTTATATTAATGCAGTTTTTATTACTTTCTGAACACGATGCTGTGGTCCTCAGTGTTCTTTGCGACATCTGAAGCACCTCCTGTACTGCTGCCTGATCTGGACAAGAATGAGACGAGAGGAGAGACTTCATGGGATCAATTCAATTTTTCAACAACTTTAACAAATTCAACAAGTTTGTTTATAACAAACACTGTCCAGAAAAATCACCAGTTCAGTCACTGACAACAGAACAGCATGTAGGGAGAACGTGGGTCAAGGTAACTGTGACTGGTAGACAATTATTGTGCGTCAGCCTGCGTCTGCCCCGACCCGATTCTGAAGCAGTGGGGGCAATAATAAAAAAGGTATACTAAACGATTTTTGCCAAATGATGTTGGTATTCGAAAGCACCAAAACAAATGACCATACCCTATACCCAAACAGGACCTGCTATGGTGGCCGAGAGAGATCAATGCACTGCAAATAAAAAATAAAAAAACTTGCAAATCAAGACAACATCTTCATCTGCAAATGCTCACAACACAAGCAAATAAAGAAACATGCTGCAAATACTCACAATTAGACAAAGAAATGCACTACAATATTCACAACACAAATAAATAAAGAAACAGGCTGCAGAAACATGTTGCAGAAAGAGGTACGAACTACATCAGAGATATTTAAGGGAACCACAAAGTGACTAACTTGGCTCTGGAGGTACGTTTGCTCTGATCTGATCATACGATTCCTGACAAAATACACACTTATTGTAAGTGTGAAAGGTTATGTTAGGTGGCTATAACTTACTTTAGCAATGTACCTTACAAAAAATAACCATAGCCAATGGTTTTATTGTTGTAAATAAATAAATAAATACATAATTTATTAAAAAAATAAAAATAAAAATAAATAACCATGGATTAACAACTCTGACCATAGTTTAACAATGCTATTTTACAAATGTTGTAATACAAATGGTCATCAAAAGACAAAAAAAAAACAAAAACACATGGTTATTTTTCGTTTTGTTGGGGTAAATTTGTTTGTGTTTTGAGTATCTGCAGCACATTTCAGCTTTTGCAACATGTTTCTGTATTTATTTGTGTTGTGAGCATTTGCATATTGTTTTTGTATTTAGTTGTGTTCCAAGTATTTGCAGCACATGAGATGTCAAACTGATGAAGATGTTTTCTTAATGTGCTGGTGCTTTTTCTATTTGCATGCGTTCTGTGAAGATGCAGCAGCTTGAATTCTCTCGGCCACCATACCTCGCCCCTATTTTGAAATCTCTGTCCCACACATATGGACGCAACCATGGCAACAACGATTGTGGACACGTGAAGATGACACACAAGCGTATTCAAACAAAAGCCAACACGGATAGGTTATGTGAAACAAAACAAAATTACCATTACTCACCTATCCTAAAAGAAACAGCACAACCTATTTCTGATGTAGTTTGTACCTCTTTCTGCAACATGTTTCTGCAGCCTGTTTCTTTATTTATTTGTGTTGTGAATATTGTAGTGCATTTCTTTGTCTAGTTGTCTAATGTTTCAAGTGACATTATGATGGCGGCTGACCACTCAAACGGACCACTCTCTACTCTCGATCATGAAAAGACATGCCAATTACCGCTGATTGGCTACAAGTGTGTTTTGGGAATTGGTCAAACACTGCGGTCGAAACAATACTGCATGTTTATTTTGACTATTTTGGCTAATGTACATAGTGGAAACTCTGATTAATCCTCTGTTTACCAATGTCACCTTTCATAGAGACAGTGGGGGGACCATGTCCCCCCCATCCCTAATGTCATCTGCGCGCCGGTTTATAATAAACAGGTATGAAAAAGTGGCCTTCATGCTTTTCTTCCCTATGACCTCAATGAAAGACATCCAGATCATGCATGCAAATTGAAAAAAATATCTGACCTCATTATTGAGGAGACAGTAGATCACGAAGATGAAGGTTCCCTGCTGGGAGTTCAAGATCAGGAAGACGATCTCCAGCCCCTTACTGCCATTAGTGGAGAAAAACAGAATCCAGGAGCAACCAAGAACCACAAACTGAGCCAGTGTTTTAAACGCCATAATCCTGCAGAAAAACAAAAGAAATAAGGAGTTAATGTCTTTATTGACTATGTGGTTTTCTATAGAGTGATTAAATAATGATATTACTTGGTTTGTTTCATCTGTGAAACTTCAGCATTGAGAGTATTGAGTGCTGAGATCAGACTGATGACGATCTTCATGAAGAGAATCATGTTTAACTGCAAAGTAGAAGAGTAATTATTCACCTCTTCCTTATAATATGTATGTCATGAGAAAGAAGAAATTTGTTTACTGCTAGTATGACACAAACAGGACCCAGGAAACTCCAGATGAAGCCTTTCTCCACTTTAATCCAGCATCTGAAAAATCAATATAATAGCTGAATGAAGTAGTCAGAAATACGATTTCAGGTGTTGACTGGTGAAATACTACAGATTTTAATTGTGTGCGTGAAACTGATACAACCTGTGTGCTTATTTTATCAGATAGCAAAATGTCCCAAAACCCCAGAGCTGCCTTTTTCCGTTTAATCAAATGAACTTCAACAACAACAACTCACTGTTCGCTGCCGTAGCCTTCAGGAACCAAACTGACAGACACACACACCACAACCAGAGCAACCAGATATCCAATCACACACAGGAATCCACTGCTAAGCACCTCCCTCTTTCTGGAGCTGATTTGTGATAGGTTCTTCACACAGATGAAGAGCAGCACAGCTTCAATGAACATCCACACAAATCCGGAGAGAAAGAGGAAGTGCAGAAGTCCTGAGATCACGGCACACAACACCTGGAGACCATGAGAGATGGTTATGATGATTCTCAGTGAGTCTGTGCTGAGCTGTAGGGCTCAATCATTCTCACCTGCAGAGGACGTATGAGGCTCAGGAACTGCTGTGTGAGCAGAAACAGAAGGTGAGCCAACAGAAGACTGATGCAGATGTTGATTCGAGCCACATTATTCACTCCAGGACTCCACTGACAAAGGGCAAAGGTCAACAGGGCCAAAGTGAAGAACACCAGCCCCACGGACACACACACCAAATCCAACAGCTCCATTAGTGAGTCGTTCTGAGAAAACATGTGAGAGAACATGAGATCCAAATCTGTGCTGTTCTTCACTGTTCACGAGAAATGCTCTCATACCTCTGGTGGGCGGCTGGTTTGCATGATGAGAGCGAATGTGGACAGATGATCACAGGAACACACAGTGTGGCTGCTGTTGGACTTTAAAACAGAACAACCATCTACAATCCACTCGCTGATATTCCAGTACACACAGGATAGGGAATTGTTGGGATCAAACTCCTGTAAAAACAAGAATGAAGATACAAGAAATATCCGTGCACATAATTAGATATTTACGGTTTATATCAGTGCTCTGATAAAACAAAAGCACATTTCAGTCTCTCACTCTGATGTGTTTGAGGGTGAAGTTGACTGGTTTAGTTAGTGTAGTGTTGGTGGTTTTGGGAAGAGTAGCTGAGATCACAGTGGACATCATGGTTTTAATCGTGTCCTTTGGTGTGTTGAAGAAGCCTGGCTTCAGTAGATTCTCCATCATGTTGTAGCTCATGAAAGCCACAGCAGCTGATCCTGTGAGACAGAAACAGAAACTACGGTAAATGCAATACTATGTAAAAACAACAATAAATGTGATTTATTGGTGATAGTACGCGGTCTCTATGATATATACAAACCCGATTCCAAAAAAAGTTGGGACCCGAACAAATTGTGAATAAAAACAATGATGCAATGATGTGGAAGTTTCACATTTCAATATTTTATTCAAAATACAACATAGATGACATATCAAATGTTTAAACTGAGAATATTTATAATTTAAGTGAAAACCCCAAAAAGCCATGTTTACCACTGTGTGGCATCCCCTCTTCTTTTTATAATGGTCTGCTAACGTCTGGGGACTGAGGAGACAAGTTGCGTAATAGGAATGTCGTCCCATTCTTGTCTAATACAGGCTTCTAGTTGCTCAACTGTCTTAGGTCTTCTTTGTCACATCTTCCTCTTTATGATGTGCCAAATGTTTTCTATGGGTGAAAGATCTGGACTGCAGGCTGGCCATTTCAGTACCCAAATCCTTCTTCTAAACAGCCATGATTTTGTAATTGATGCATTATGTGGTCTGACATTGTCATGTTGAAAGATGCAAGGTCTTCCCTGACAGAGACGACGTCTGGATGGGAAGATATGTTGTTCTAGAACTTGGATATACCTTTTCAGCATTGATGGTGCCTTTTCAGATGTGTAATCTGCCCATGCCAAACACACTCATGCAACTCCATACCATCAGAGATGCAGGCTTCTGAACTGAGCGCTGATAACAACTTGGGTTGTCCTTGTCCTCTTTAGTCCGGATGACATGGTGTCCCAGTTTTCCAAAAAGAACTTCAAATTTTGATTTGTCTTACCACAGTTTTCCACTTTGCCACAGTTCATTTTAAATGAACACTGGCCCAGAGAAAACACCTGCGCTTCTGGATCATGTTTAGATATGGCTTATTTTTGGACCTATAGAGTTTTAGCCGGAAACGTAAAAAAATGGCACGATGGATTGTGTTCTCTGACAATGTTTTCTGGAATTATTCCGGAGCCCATGTTGTGATTTCCATTACAGTATCATTCCTGTATGTGATGCAGTGATGTCTAAGGGTCTGAAGATCACGGGCATCCAGTGTGGTTTTCCGGCCCTGACCCTTACGCAAAGAGATTGTTCCATATTCTCTGAATCTTTGGATGATATTATGCACTGTAGATGATGATAACTTCAAACTCTTTGCAATTATCCTCTGAGAAACTCCTTTCTGATATTGCTCCACTATTTTTCGCCGCAGCATTGGGGGAATTGGTGATCCTCTGCCCATCTTGACTTCTGAGAGACACTGCCACTCTGAGAGGCTCTTTTTATAACCAATCATGTTGCCAATTGAACTAATAAGTTGCAAATTAGTCCTCCAGTAGTTCCTTTTATGTACATTTCACTTTTCCGGCCTCTTATTGCTACCTGTCTCAAGTTTTTTTGGAATGTGTAGCTCTCATGAAATCCAAAATGAGCCAATATTTGGCATGGCATTTCACTTTTAACATTTGATATGTCATCTATATTCTATTGTGAATAAAATATAAGTTTATGAGATTTGTAAATTATTCCATTTCCTTTTTGCTCACAATTTGTTGTACATATATATATATATATATATGGCATACTTTCATTGTTGTTCTTGGCGATCCCAATGAGATCGATGTCAATAGAAGAATTTGTCGTGTCGAGTCGAGGGATTTTCTCTAAGGTGACATGTGGTCCAATCATGAAGACTTCTATATCTGTTTAAACAAACAAGCATTTATGTGCTACAGCAATTCATATTTATTTTTTATAATTTTCAATGAAAGTCCAATTCAGCCATTAAATTTGCACAAAAGACAAAGGTTTTAATAACTGACTATTTTGGGTTTTAATTTAATTTAATTACTGAATATTGGTTGGGTGTGATTTAAACACTTCAGGTTGCATTTTAATCTCCTAACTGCGTAAATGTAAGTGAAAGCACTCATAATTCATGTGAGGAAGTCGTGGCCTAATGGTTAGAGGGTTGGACTCCCAATCGAAGGGTTGTGAGTTCTAGTCTCGGCCGGCAGGAATTGTGGGTGGGGGGAGTGCATGAACAGCTCTCTCTCCACCTTCAATACCACGACTTAGGTGCCCTTGAGCAAGGCATCGAACCCCCAACTGCTCCTCGGGCGCCGCAGCATAAATGGCTGCCAACTGCTCCGGGTGTGTGCTCACAGTGTGTGTGTGTGTGTTCACTGCTCTGTGTGTGTGCATTTCGGATGGGTTAAATGCAGAGCACAAATTCTGAGTATGGGTCACCATACTTGGCTGAATGTCACTTCACTCACTTAAAAGAAGGAATTGGGGAGACTGGATCTGTGGTCAGAGGTCAGATATCAATTTACACTGTACTCAAGTGTGCAAATGCTTCAAATGTCCAAAATGTTCTTAAAATCAAACACTGCAAAAACTTGCCAGCATAAATTGCACTGATTTTTTATTTTTATTTTACTGTTGATTGTTTAATGCTCAAGGCAGCCAATATTCTCAAACACACTGAGTTCTCCACAAACCATAAACCTTTCACTTTAAGTGAACTTGTGTTTTAAATGTTGTTTTTTTATAATGTAAAAAATATTTTTTTCCTTGACAACCTGTCCTTGTCCATATGACAGGATTCATGTCCCCTCATAAAAGTTTATAACTCTCCACAATTAAATTAAATTTCATTCATTACTGTTGCTGCGTTTGCTGCTGTCTGACCAACTGCTGCTCTCTAGACTACATAAAGTAACTGACATCATATGTAATCTGAGTTTAATTATTAATACTAATTGTGTATTATTGCTATTGGCACTTACCTACAGCAGCAATAATAAAACTGACACTGTCACTTGTGTCCACCGGCTTCACCAATGTAGACATGAGTTTCTCACTGGCTTTTAACAGACGGTTTCCATAGGAGGCTAGTTCAGTTTGGTTTACAGATGATAATGATGACGACTCTAAAATTTTCTCTGAAGTGTTGAAGGCCATATTCAAAATGTTTTTCACAGTCTAATTTGATTAGACAAATACAGTTAGTGTGCATATAAATGGCAACAGAGCCCATGCTGACATGTCAATCATTATGCAACCAATAAAGATCTTATTTTGTATTTTTTTCTCTTGAATACGTACATCTAAAGGAAGGTCTTGAGCTGTAATGTTCTCTATCTGCTCAAGAAGATTTTGAAAACATCCTCCAAATGTCTGACTCTGAAATCACAATTGAGCTTTAGTATGGTAAATAAGACTGTGCTAATCATGTTTTGCAATATTAATATAGTAAACAAAAGTGCACATAACCATCAGCAATAAACAGAAAAGCACATTCATATTTCTTATATCTGCCACATCTTATTTCATTGCTCTCTGCACCATAATTCATAGAAGTTGTGAATTTGACTTACGTTGCATCTTTCCTGCTGTGTCATATTTATAACTGCAATGACACAAAACAGCATGAAGGCAATAATGGAACCAAACAGCAAATAAAGTGTCAAAAATAAATTACGAATGTAACCATGAGTGTGGGGAATAAACAATAAAAAAAAAAAAAAATTGAAACTAAATTCCTCTCACAGTAAACCATATGGTAACATAATTTCTCTTAATATCCATAAGCATATGAATTGTGCACTGAAGCTCACAAAATAATGTCATTATTCTGTGGATCAAGTGATTTTTCACAGCTTCTTTAAAGCTTGAAGAATGTCACCATTCACTGCCATTAACGCTGCAGACATCTGAAAGTTTGGATGAATCGTGAAGAAAATTGTCCTCAAGAAATAATGTCTGCAATTACCTACAACCACACATTTCACACACACTTTTATCCCTCATTGATAAAAACACACTCACACACGTGTTCATTTCTACAGATCCACAAACATTCAGACAAAACACAATTTAATAGAAGAAACATCAGACTACATTACCAGGTGTACTCGTCTCTCGTCTGACTGGTAAAAAAATGGCACCGATGTTAGTAACAGGTGAAAAATTATGACTGATAAATACCAATCAACAATGGCATAAATAATACACAGACTCATGTAATTGTTATTACCTGCACAGTAGACTGCATCGTTGACAGCTGGTCTAACCAGCTCATAGACATGATAATTGCCCGGACAGGCTTTGACTTTAATGGAGTAAGAACCGTAATAGCAGCAGTAATTGTCCCAGTGACCGCAGACATCTCGAGTGACGATTCCATCCTCAACTGTAGGGTGTCCACCACGAATCCAGAGTGGGATAGCAGTACCACAACTATAGATTTCAACACACGTGTCTGCGATCTGAGTGCTCACACCGTTAATGAAGAGACGATACCAGCCGCTCCAGCTGACAGACTTATCAAGCTTGTAGGAGTTTGATGGGCGACTGCTGTTGGCTCTCCATGGTTCATCCAACACAGTGTAGTTGTAGCAGGGGTCAACAGAGGGATAAACTGTTATGATGAGAAAATAACACACACACACATACACACACACACACACACGCACACACACGCACAAACACACACACACATATACATATATATAAAAAATCGTTCATTCAAATCGGATTCATTCAATAAGGAAACACTGTCCTGTGTGTTACTCAGAGACGCAAAACAGTACGGTGATCTTTATTTGGAACTATTTTTGTTTGCAAAATTGAGCAAAAACAGACAATATTGTGACTAAAATGTAAGCCACTTAATTCTAACTATATAAATCTTCATATCTTGTCATCTTGCTGATATCTGGAGAAAACTGGTAGTCTTTGTGAGATGTAGATTAACTATATTAAATGATATAAATATAAAAGACAAACTAGAATGCCTTGAATTTTGATGATTCAAAATGCATTTTAGTACAGTAAATCATAGTGTATGTGTGCACTCTCTGTGTGTTTTTGTGATATACTCAATAATGTCAGATCACACTTCATTAAAACAACACATATTATCAAGATATAGTATATCACACACCTCAACTTCGCACTGCATCATGCATTATGTTTAACAAAGTATAAATTTTAATTAGGTAATGTAGTGGAGTAAAAGTTAAAGTTAAGAACTGTAACGAACTTAAGTACTTTAACAAAGTATTATTACTTTGCTCCCAACATCTATTCTATAGTAAAGATCAGCACGTAAATCAGGCCAGAGAGTAAACCAATGGTATAAATTACCAGTGAAGATGGTCGCTGGTGTGACGGCTGTAGAGCTGGGGTTAATGGTGCTGACATCTGAAAGTTTGGATGAATAGTGATTAAACAGTGACACAAATATCATGAACGTGTAGCAGGAGCTCATGTAAATATAATCACCTGCACAGTATGCTGCATAGCAGATAGTTGGACTAACCAGCTCATAGACGAAATAATTGCCTGGACAAGCTTTGACTTTAATGGGGAAAGACCTGACAAAGCAGCAGAAATCATTCCATAGAGCGCAGGCATCTCGGGTGACAACTCCATCCTCAATTCTGGGATGCCCATCGGGTAACCCCAGTGCAGTAGCAGTGCCACAGCTATAGGTCGTAATACAAGTCTCTGGGATATGAGCGCTCACACCGTTAATGAAGAGACGATACCAGCCACTCCAGGTGACATGCTGGTCACACTTCATGACTGAACCACGTATATTACTGGTGGATCTCCACGGTTCATCCAGTACAGTGTAGTTGTAGCAAGGGTCAGAGATATTAGCTGTTATGAAAAAATATATATATATCTTTTAATGTGGCATTAATATGATAATTTATGAACATTACTAGCATGAACATGGAACATTGCCTCACATACTGTGTCCTTTAGAAATGCAGACAGTATTACTAGAATCACCAGAATCCTCTTGATTTATATTCATATAGACAGATCTGCACATTTACAGTTAAAACACCGCAGCACAATACATTACCAGCTGTGGTTGTCTGTTGTGTGACAGTTATACAGGCCGAGACATCTGGAAAAAATATAATGATACAAATTAAATAAAGTCATAGAAAGGGAGTGTGTTTAATAGAAGACAAGTGACCAAACACAAAAAAACTAAACAATCAATGATAATAAAAATTAAAATAAATAAAAACAACCACAAAACATCAATGACCAGCTTTTAGTTTAACGGATGGTTAAAAAATTATGTATGAAATTCTGTCAGCGTTTATTCACATTCATTTTATTCCAAAACAGTATGACTCTAGAGTTTAGATTTTCTTTTCCACATATTTAAAGTGAAAGAGAATTGAAGCTGCCAAGCCTTTTCTGACTAAAACAAAAGAAGCACTATACGAGTAGCTCTTATGAATGCCAATTTATTCTTGAAAGCATAAAACTAAAAGACTGAATCTTTTGAAACGAACTATACAAAAAAAAAAAAAAAAAAAAAAAAAAAAGGTAAGGTAAAGTAAGGTAAGGTATTATAGAAAAGGTACTTCAACTGCAGAAAAGAAAAACATCACTGGTTCTTACATATCATGTTGTCAGTGCACTATTTTTATATTCCTACAACTTTTTCACTCCTTTTCAGAGCTTCGAAGAAGGAGACGAATAATGAATTAAATTTCATGTGTATGGCTTCAGATGACATGGGATACAGTTCAAGTCTTATGCTAAATCAGAACAAATGGAGCAGCTGTCACTGAATGAATGAACTGCTGTATGTTCACTGGTGGAGGAAGCTGAGAAAGCAATGACCCGAACAAAATGTCAGTTAAGTTAGTGCATGTCAAACATGCAACCTAAATAGCATAATTTACATTAAATATACATGTTTACTCCTCCCAAACAGGACTGCGTCAACATGCAAAAATGTAGGAGACTGATTAATACACATAAAGTAGTACATTCATTTTTAACAGAACAACGACAAGGAAAACTTAAAGTTAATACTTACAAAGTATCAAAGAAATCGGCAGTTTTATAAAACCTGCCAATAAATTTGCAGAGATAAAACATTACCTGATTACATTTTTTCTCATAAATGATTTCAGGTCAGTTTGAACCAACATTTAAATGCTTATTATGACATCAATCAATCAATCAATCAATCAATCAATCAATCAATCAATCAATCAATCAATCAATCAATGCACACATACTCACCTCTCTGAAAAAAAGCCATTGTCAGTTTTGACAGTCGGTGATATTTATCTCATCTAAAAGCCAGTTCAGAGGGGAGATAAAAAAAAACAACAACAACAAAAAAAAAACATTGCTTTACAGTTGACTATCATTTATTTCCTTGTTTTTTCAAAGGTTTCCACTGAATTTATGAATATGTGTGTATCATTTATCGGTAAAGCATAATTAAAATGATGAAAAGATTCTCTCATACAGTATATTACCCGTGTAAGACAAGATATGTAATCAGATAACAAGTAATCACAAACTTTTCCCCAAACACCTCACACATGAAAACTGGTGTAGATCTACGAATGCTCTAGAGTAATTAATCTAGACTTATACATGCTTAAACATATCAAAGGACAGTATGAATCCTAAGCTGATAAGATTCCAGATGACTCAACTGTAACAAATCACAGTCAGTGATCACACATCAGTAAATGCTGCAATGTGTTTGATTTATAGACTGAATGTTCATTCTCATAAGCGGAAAGATCTTACCTGATATAAGATGAAATACAGTGATGCTCATCGACAATAAGGGCTGCTTAACTATTAAAATATGTGTGTTTGTTGAGATGTTTAGAGAGAAGTTATATGACCATCATACTGATGGGGAAATGCAAAAAAGTTCACAGTTTCCTTGTCAAATTCAAATTCAAATTCAAATTAAATGAATTATGGAACTATCAAATATCCAGTTCCTTGTCAGTGCATTTTCATATTTTTTTTTTTTTTTGCAGAAATATTATACTTGAATTTCTTATATTATCACCTTCATTTAATTATAGATAATTCACAAAGAGGCCGTATCAGTTCTAACCCAAGGACTTCAGCTGCTGAATATAGATCATGAGTTCCCTTTCAGTCAGTCATGTTCGTCGTTATGTCAGAATGACTGACGAGTTGGGGATCTTGCTCAAGAGCTTCTGCCACACAGCTGGTACTGGCCTACACCAGTATACGTTTCCCCCAGTGAGCCTTCTCAAACAGACACAGAGCAAGGTCAGGGAGGACAAGGAGCAACTCATCTTAGTTGTTGGACCTGGTTTCCAGAACTGAAGGTAGCCCCTCCTTGGTGAATTCCTCTGAGCAGGGATCTCCTTTCTCAGAGAGGGAACACAGAATGGCACTGGAATCTCAACGTATGGTCTCTGGACGGGATGAAGAGGTTCTAGGCGCCATCACGCCATCACATCCCTTGAAGCCTCTGCAGTCAGTGCAGTCAAGTTTCTGTCTCTGAAGATGGTTCTCCTGACTGCACTGGCTTCTGTTAAGAGGGTAGGGGGCCTGTAGGCATTTTTGGTCAATCATTCATGATCATTCAATCATGCAGTCTCGTCATTAATGTGCCAATACCAAATGTTTATAAATAATTTTGATATCTTATTTACAATTTCTTTAAACTAATGTGAACTTTCACAAAACAGTTCAAAACCATCCAAAACTTTTCTCTGAACACGTTTAACAAGTCTTTTATTTCTTATAGAGAATTCTATTCAGATGTGAAATATATTTCATGAGTTTCATGGATTACTTCAACATGACAGTCACTTTCTACTCTTGTCTGTCACTGGTCAGTTGAATAGATAGTCCTGCCCTAAACTGACATCACTGTTTGAGTCAGATGTTGACATGAGACAAATAAACTCAGTGTTATGGAAGTATCTCATTGGGTGTGCTGACAAACTGCCTGGGAGCTCCTCAGTGGTGAAACTCCTCCTCCTTCAATCAGTGGTGAACCAGGTGGAACAAATCTTCCAGGTGATCTGAGCGTGCCAGTACCTGGCTTTGTTGTCTTTAGACCGCATTTAAGGCACCACAAGACCAAGGAAACCATCTTTGTCATCAAGGTGACTGTGCAAGACCAAGCCTTCCACAATACTGTGAAGGACAGCCGGTAAGCGCCATATTGGCCATGTTTGGCTAGACTGCCTTAAGCAGTCAAACACAAACTCTTGAACTCTTGTTGACTTTGATAGGACTTTTGCAGTGGTATTTGTAACTTCAAATGTTGTTTGTGGGGTAATCAAATTCCAGATTCATTGTTTGACAAAGAATGTGTTTGAAATTGTTAAAAGTAATTTCAACTTTGTAGAAATCTTAACAAACAAAGTTCTTAATTCAGTTGAAAATGTATAGTCTAAAATTATTTGGCTAAAGATACTTTGTTAAAAGATAAGAAGGTTCTAAAAATTTAAATAATTGATTGTTTTGTAAAGGATATATAGTTGTGTGGCTATAATGATGCCTTAGAATAATTCTTGACTATGAAAATACTTCTTAAAAGTGGAAACCTTGTATTTTGTAATGACAGTACTGTGTTTATCTGAGGAGAATGTGAAGAATTGTTTAGTTTGACTGTCAACTCAAATAATAACTGGTATTTGTCATTTCTTTTGAGGTTTTTCACCTGTTTACTGCTATCAAGGAATGATAAATAAAAGACAAACAACTGTTCCCATGGCTGTTTATTGAGTGAAATCCAGTTAAAAGCTTCATGTGGAGGGATTGTCCTTTTCAAGTGGGGAATTGCACAAGGAATAGATCAGAACTTGACAGTGAAAAACCGCAAAAGAAGACTGGAGAAGGACCAGAAGAGTGACCACACGTGTCCAAAGAGACAAATAAAGACTGTTCCCGTCCTGTTGCTGTGTTTTGAAATGGCTGATTCATTACTGGTAGAACAGCTAAAGACCGCAAGGACATCAGCGAAACGTCAGTTTTCTAGGTTGGCCAATAATGTGCTACGAATGCATACAATGATGTCGGAAGAGGAGCTTCGAGACAATTTTAAGAAGATCTCTGAAGAAGCTGGCAAAGTCCTGGAAGCCAACGATGATGTAGAGGGGCAATGTATTGAAGAAAGCTCCGATGCAGAGGAGTTGAGTGAGCAGCAAAAGAGGGACTTGGTCAAAACAGCTAATGAGTGTGAGAAGAAATTGCAAGAGCTAAAGGACCTCATACAAAAGACATTGTGGGCAAATTTCGGGGAATATGAACTGACACAATCAATTACAACAGCAGAGTCGCAAGCAGAAAACGTGGGAGCTGTGGACCCAAGTAGAAACCCAGATGCATATCACTTCATGATCGGACAGCTAGAGAAATTTGTGAAGGCTGCGAAGGAGGTGCATAAACATTGGAAGTGCTGGGCCCCCCCAGCAGAGCAACAACAGTTCCAGAGTCGTATTCAAGGCCTTGAGACTGTCCTGCCAAAACTCTCAATAAGACAAGCAGACTTTACAGGGGCACATGTCAGAGAAGAAACAAGCAAATTGAGTACTAATTCAATCAGTTGTGTGGCCACACCAGCAATTAAGTTAAAGCCAGCTGCCCTCCCAAAGTTTTCTGGCATCCGACGAGAGTTTCACCGGTGGAAAAAAGATTGGGAAGCGCTCCAGATGCAGGGAGAACCTACTGGATCCAAAGAGGTTAAAAAGTTCCAACTTCTCGACAGTGTGGATGAGAAGATAATACGAGACCTCCGCCTTACAACTTGCATAACTGCTGAGGACATGTTCCGGGTCTTGGAGAACCGCTTTGGTAATAAGACAACTATAGCCCTTGAAATAGTAGAAGAGCTCCAAAGACTCCAAGCAGTTAAAGGTAACCAGCCTAGGAGGATTGTTGAGCTAATTCAATCTGTAGGAAAAGCCCTGCTCGATCTGAACGAGCTTGGCAAGACCGGCGCAATAAAGAACCCTCTTGTAACAAAAACGATAGAGAGTAAACTTCCTGATGGTCTGAAGAAGGAATGGCTTCTTCATGTAGCTGGCAAAAATGATGAAGCAGAGGAGGACAAGCAATTTGACTACCTCCTCACGTTTCTTCAAGGTCAAGAAGCCATCTATGAGAAGCTGGACCAACTGAGAGAGGAGGAACCAAAACCAAAATCTGAACCTCGGCAAGCTCGAACCAGAACCTCCACCCAATTAAGCAACCAGGCTCAAGGATGTGTGGTCTGCGGAGATGGCAAGCATAAGAAAAGGATATATTTCTGCCAGAAGTTTCGCACTCTTAAGTTGTCAGAGAAAAGAAATGCTGTCAGGATGCTGGGAGCCTGCAAAAAATGCCTGGAGATTCACAATGAAGGTGACTACTGTAAACCAGAGTTTCTGTGCAGGAGGCCAGACTGCATAGAACAGCGTGCTGCAGAACACCACTATTACCTTTGCCCAAGAGCTGGTACGTTCAAAGGGAATGTTGTCCAGGGGTCCAATAACCACGGCAAAGTGGGAGGTGACAAAAGAGAGTGTTACACCCAAGCTCAAGAAGAATTTGTTAAAAGTCTCTCACCTGAACTTGCAGAGAAGTGTCGCAATGCCTTTTGCAACACCGTAGTCAGTTGCTCTCATTTGTCCAACCAAAGCAGTCTTCTAGCAGAGAATGGAATGGTGGAGTGGCCAGTCATCATGATGCTCTTAGAGGTCACAGCCAATGCAGGACAAAAAGTTGGGACTTTGATCGACCTGGCATCGGATACAAACTACATAACTCATGATGCAGCTGATCGTTTGAAGCTTCGAAGTGAAGCCATAACCCTTGTTGTCCACGGCGTGGGAGGAATGAAAGTTCAAGTTACCACAAAACGGTACCTCCTAAAGATCCGGATCCGCACAGAGCAGGGCATCTTCAGATCCCACCAACTCCTCTGCTATGGTTTAGACAGCATTGCAGATATCCATAAACATGTGACAGCCAAAAGACTCCAAAAGTTCTTTCCAGATGTCCCCCAAAATGAACTGGTGAGACCAAGACAGATACAGCTTTTGATAAGCCATAAGGAAGGGCGACTGGTCCCACAGAAAATGCGCACCATTGGGGACCTTGTACTATGGGATGGGCCATTGGGAAAGACAATTGCAGGGACACACCCTGGTCTATTTGAAGAGGTTACAGTTACAGCACACCAGTCCAGAGCGCACTTCGCCAGGTCTATGAGAACAGCAGCATTGATGTACGAAGAACATATCTGCACCAAACCTACCATCAAGTCGTCTTTTTCTGCTATTACACATCGGGATTTTATTGAGTGGTGGCGATGGGATAGCATTGGCGCCCCCTGCACTCCAAAATGTGGAGGATGTCGCTGCGGCAGTTGTCAACCTGGTGGCAAAGAAATTACTCTGGCTGAAGAAAGGGAGCTGGAAGTTGTAAGGGGTGGCCTGACTTATGTTGGTGCTGATGACCACAGTGATAGTCCACACTGGCATGCAAGATATCCTTGGCTCATGGACCCATCTACATTGCCAAACAATAGAAAAGCAGTGGAGGCAACCTTCCTCCGAACAGAGAGACAGCTCGACAAAGAACCGCAGTGGAAAAAAGCCTATGGAGCTCAAGTCCACGAAATGGTTGACCGCCGGGCTGCAAAGAAGTTGACCAAGGAGGATCTAACCAACTGGAATGGACCTGTCTGGTATATTAGTCATCTTATCGCACCCAACCCCCATTCTGTTACAACTCCGGTAAGACTTGTCTGGAACAGCAGTCAGAAGTACAAAGGCCAAAGTCTTAATGACCTTTTGATGAAAGGTCCTGACGTTCTCAACTCGATTAGAGCTGTCCTCCTCAAGTTCCGCCAAGGCTCCTTTGCCGCTCTAGGAGATGTCAGAAAGATGTATAATTCTGTGTGGCTCGAGGAGAGGGAAGTCCATCTACACCGGTTCTTGTGGCGTGATTCAGAGGACGATGAGCTAGAACAATACGCCATAACCAGAGTGAATATTGGGGACAAGCCAGCAGGATGCATAGCACAACTTGCTATGAGGGAGACCGCTAACCTGCCTCAATTCAGCAACCTCACAGAGGAATGTCAAGTATTACATGAGCACAGCTATGTCGATGACATCTTGACATCCCATAACTGCAGTGAAAGGCTCAAAGTCATTACAAAGAATGTGGAGCTGATTCTAAAAGCAGGAGGGTTTGCATTGAAGCCTTGGGTCTTCTCAGGCCAAAGTAAAGGAGAAAGAGAAAAGGCATCACCAAATATTGTTGTCCTGCCGAACCAGCTTAAGGAGGAAGAGAACAAGGCGCTCGGTCTCGGCTACATTGTGGATGAAGACATGTTGCATGTCATGGTGAGGGTCAACTTCTCCAGGCGGAGGAAAAAGATGAGACTTGGACAAAACCTGCTGCTTGAAGAAGTACGAGCACAGACACCAGACCCGCTGACAAGACGTGAACTGCTGAGTCAAGTTGCTGGCTTGTATGACCCAGTTGGCCTAACAACACCATTAAAGCAAAAAGGGGCTATCTTGGTCCGAAGGGCATTCCAAGAGGCAAAACCAAAGTGCAGCATGGTCAAGGACACATGGGACCTTCCCCTGTCGGATGAGCTCCGCAAAGATGCAATTGGAATTTTTGAGGAGTACGTCCAGCTAAGCAAAGTTATGTTCCCAAGAGCCCTTACTCCACCAAAGGCAACAACTGAACCAGTGGCTGTCACTTTTTCAGATGGTAGTGAAAGCTCCTATGGTGCTGTCCTCTACCTGCGGTGGAACTGCAACAAACAATTAACAATTCGACTAGTGGAGTCAAAAGCAAAGCTGACACCTCTAGACCAGAAGGGGGATGCGGTCAAATCAGAACTTTGTGGTGCAGTTTTTGCAAGTCGCCTGAAAAAGTACTTTGAACAGCATACCCAGATCCAGATAAAAAGGTGGTACCATTTGTTAGACAGTCAGACTGTTCTTGGAGCTATCCAGCGTGAAAGCTATGGATTTCAGACTTTCTTCGCTAATAGAATTGGAGAGATCCAAGAGAGCACACAGCTACAGGACTGGTGGTGGATCCCTGGACCACTCAACATAGCCAACATTATCACTCGAGGAGCTGGGCCAAAGGAACTTGATGCGCATTCAGAGTGGCAGCAAGGGCCAGAGTTTCTACATCTTCCAGAGAGCGAGTGGCCAATTATGTCATCAAAAGATGTGTCTGTAACAGCTCGAGAAAGCATTAACAAAATGCAAAAGAAGTCGTTTGTGGCTGCACTCACCAGAGCTCAAGCGAAAAGTCTTCCAAGTCTTGCGGGACGACTTCCTGCTGGTGCAGCTGTCCTAAACCTAGTAGATGAGAGGCGCTTTAGTAGTTTTAAGTGTCTAATCAAGACGGTTGCTTTCATCTGGAGAGCCGCCAAAAGGTTTACATCTGCAACAAAGTCCATTGAGACCCCAAAGTGGGAGGCGATTCCCACAAAAGGAGTTATCACCGTCACAGAACGTCAAGAGGCAATACGAGACATCTATCTTGCTGCTCAAGAAGGGGTAACATTTCCAGTCACTACTACGGACCGCTTGGTTGTGTACAGAGAGGCAGAATCTGGGCTACTAGTCTGTGGTGGGAGAATCCATGGCTTCAGGGAGGATGGCGCTGCAGTTCCCCTTTTGCCTTTCAATGCATGGGTCTCTACTTTAGTGGCAAGGGAGGCGCACAATGAGGGTCATGAAGGTGTGGCTGCAACCTTGCTGAAAATGAGGAGGAAAGCCTGGGTCATCCAAGGGAGGAAAATTGCTCAAAATGTAGTGGAGAACTGATAGGACTTTTGCAGTGGTATTTGTAACTTCAAATGTTGTTTGTGGGGTAATCAAATTCCAAATTCATTGTTTGACAAAGAATGTGTTTGAAATTGTTAAAAGTAATTTCAACTTTGTAGAAATCTTAACAAACAAAGTTCTTAATTCAGTTGAAAATGTATAGTCTAAAATTATTTGGCTAAAGATACTTTGTTAAAAGATAAGAAGGTTCTAAAAATTTAAATAATTGATTGTTTTGTAAAGGATATATAGTTGTGTGGCTACAATGATGCCTTAGAATAATTCTTGACTATGAAAATACTTCTTAAAAGTGGAAACCTTGTATTTTGTAATGACAGTACTGTGTTTATCTGAGGAGAATGTGAAGAATTGTTTAGTTTGACTGTCAACTCAAATAATAACTGGTATTTGTCATTTCTTTTGAGGTTTTTCACCTGTTTACTGCTATCAAGGAATGATAAATAAAAGACAAACAACTGTTCCCATGGCTGTTTATTGAGTGAAATCCAGTTAAAAGCTTCATATGGAGGGATTGTCCTTTTCAAGTGGGGAATTGCACAAGGAATAGATCAGAACTTGACATTGGGTGCTTCTCAATACCCCTCCTCGTCTCCTCTCTCCTCCGTCCTCCATCCTATGACCCGGAAACCGATCGAGCACATCCATCTTGAAGGACATCTCAATTCTTGAATTGCAGTGAGGATCGAGGAGGCTTCATGAAGAGCAATGAGTGAGGATACACAGATGTATTTTACACACAGTATTTTATCGACTTAACGTGACACATATATAAATTCTCCTTCCCCTTCACATCTTTTGTAATAAATTTCATTTATATTTTACCTTTTTACTTCAAATAAACCATGCATGTCATATATTTCAAACAGGGCATCTTCACTGTAAAAAAATTGTGCCGTTAAATAACAGTAATTTACTGGCAGCAGGGGTGCCAGTAAAGTACTGTTAATTTACAGCTCTCAACCATTAATTTATCACTCTTATTTTTTTTTTACAATATTTTACCGTAAATTCTACCATGGAAATTAACTTGCTTCAAAGAGTTCGAGTTTAAAAACTAGCATTCCTACGATGTTAGTACTATGAACTTATTTCATTTGATTTCACTGAGAAGGAATAGTTCTTAATATAAAGATGCAAACACTTAATGTGCAGTAATAAAGTAGCTAAATACATGACTTTTACTCAAATCACTCCAGCTCATTGTCAGCTATAGCACACATGTATGTGCTGAAATACTCAACACAGAGATCACCACTGTATCAGCGGACCCACATTTACTGTCTTTATATAAAGCAGCAGAAAATCAGAAATTGTGGCTCATCATTGACTGAAGCACAGACTCTACTATCCAGCAAAATGGTGAACCACAAAACTACATTAAACTAACAGATCTCTCTTGTGCAAACACACATTAATACAGTCGAGTTCAGTATTTACTCTCATTATCAGTGTATGACTTTGCATAATTTTTTTCTATGGATGTCCACAAATATTTTAGTTAAATTAACTTTTTTTTTTTCATTTGGTAAATCTGACGTTTACATTTTACGGTATATTACTGTTTTTCCTTGACTTAACGGCAACAAACTGTAGAAAAACACTGTTTTTGCTGGCAACCATTAATTTACGGCAAGAAACAGTAGAAAAACTGTTATTTACTGGCAGCAGGGGTGCCAGTAAATAACTGTTTTTCTACAGTTTGTTTCCTGTAAATTAATTACAGTTTATTACTGTTAAATTATGTTTCATGCTGTTTTTTCATCATCTTAAATTTTTAACCCTTTAAACCCCACACCAAAATCCTCAGTTTTAAATGAACACTTATAATGTGTGCACACTACAGAGTAGGGCTGGGCGATATATCTAACGATATGATCATGCGCATCTAATCAGTAAAGATGCGTCCGTGATCACCGCTAAAATCTCCATCACCTGCTTATAATTGGAGTGGCATTTAATAGACAGCAGAGTTGGGACTTTCAATTCACAAGCAAGTCTTCAAGTCATATCCCAAGTCCTCAAAGGGTTAAAGTTAATGACATAATTAAGTGACTAATTAAATGATGATTGTGCATTAATGATGAACACCTGCTGTTCTTGAGAATTACAGAGGATCAGATGTTGATGTTTTATTGATTAAAGTGATGCAACCATAATGGAGATCAGCGTTTGCTTTAGTGGGGCTCTTGACCCTTGACTGTCATTTTAGATCTCTTTATGTAGCATTGCATGAGGTGCTGTAAAGCAGAGAGAAGAAATTAATCTGTATGTGATAGGTGGTCCGATTACAATCAAATTGACGTTAGCTCTATTTAAGTTTAGCATAATCAACCCAGTAAAACTACACTATGGAAAAAAAAATAAAGTAAGTGAATTTTAAATCTACTAAGTGCATACAAAATGTGCAAAACTATACTCTGTAGACACACACAGACATCAAGAACCAGCATATGACTCTCAACAGTGGTGACAATCAACAAAATGTTGCATGCTGGGTAAAAACTCCCGTCATGCACTGCAGTATGAAAAATTGTCACCACTGTTGAGGATCGTGTGATAAGTGTGTTTGTCTAAAAACCTGAACTGATTATCTCCTTTTATGTTTTTCAACATTGAAGCATTGTGATTATTTTTACTTCAGTTCAGTAATAGCTGAGTGTCAGTCTACTATCCAAAGATAAACACAATTTCATTATGTTCAGTTATCATGAGTTATAAGCAGAAAAAGCATAAGATCATCTGTTACTGCAAGGTTGTTGCGAAAACAATATTGCAATTGTTTTGAATCAAATTGGTTTGAATTAGTAAAAGGGTCAAGACACTACTTAAAGCAAACCTTGACCACAATTATGGTGGCATAGTGTTTTCTTTTATTTTACTTTTTTTTTTTAGTTGAAGGCTGTGGCTAAATTCAGTTGTAGTTCTTGTGTTTCTCTTTACTTTAGTGATGTTGATTGTTAACAGCAGATGTTCATCACTAATGCACAATCATCATTTAATTAGTCACTTAATTATCTCTTTAGCTTTAACCCTTTGAGGACTTGAATATGACTTGAAGACTTGCTTGTGACTTGAAAGTCTCACCTCTGATAGACGGAGCCGTAGATCGCTGACAAGCCACGCCATATCGCGTTCATTATCGCCTGCGGTAATGAACGCGATATGGCGTGGCTTGTCAGCGATCTACGGCTCTGTCTATTAAATGCCACTCCAATTATAAGCAGGTGATGGAGATTTTAGCGGTGATCACGGAAGCAGCTTTACTGATTAGATGCGCATGATCATATCGTTCGATATATCGCCCAGTCCTACTACAGAGTGTTTGAGTAACACTAAATTAGTGAAGTTAATGAGATAATTATGTGATTAATTGATGATTGAGCATTAGTGATAAACACCTGCAGAATCACTGAAGGAAAGAGAAACACAAGAACTACAAATTACTTCAACCACAGCCTTAGATGAAATCAACTGAATAAAAGAATACATCAAATCTCTCAAGATCTGATTAAACAACTACTAAAACAGCTTTACCAGATTCACATTACTAACCAGACTGACTTTATTTCTGTCAGATGTCTACAGCAGATCTTATTGAGAGTTAAATAGGTTTAGGTGTTTTTTTCACTACCATGATGGAGATCAGTGTTTACTTTAGTTGGGCTCTTGAACGTGACTTTTCAACAACTAAGGTTTTTTTTTTGCATGTTATAACAATGCGCCTTTGAAAATTGTTATAGCAAAACAAATGTCCACAGAAGAAAAAAAAAAAATCTGGTATTGTTGTTTATAGATTGACAAGAACAAACACTATTATCTCTGAACTAATCCCTTGTCTCTTCTCTTATTGATGCTACAGCATAAGAAGATACACTGCTGAGCCATAAGTCATGAAAGACTGTTTCACTCATAATAAAAAAAAAAACCTTTGCTGAAATTTAGACAGAAAGATCAAGAATCAGCGTATGAATCACAACAATGGTGACAATCCACAAAATAAATAAACAGATAAGTTTTGAACATCACAAAACATGCTTCTAAAACTTAAGACAAATGCAAAATGATAAGCACATAATAATTCAAGAAAATAAGTGAGCAATTCAGGGCCATAATTTATTCATGCTGCAATGCATGCTGGGAGTCATGGGTGAGTTTTATCCTGTGCTGGTACCCAGCATGCATTGCAATCATGAACCTTTTGATTGTAACCATTGTTGAGATTCATATGCTGATTGTTGATTTCTCTCTTTGAGTGTTGTGGGGACTGCTGCCCGAAATATTTTTTTACTAAAACTGTCGTTAAATCCATAAGTTCTGGTTATCACATTACTGTTCAAGCTTACAAAACTGAAGAAAGAAAAATAAATTGTGTCAGTCACTCACATATTTCAACACCAAACTAATATTTGATTACTACAGCAACACTTTAAGTCAGTCTAGCAGATTACACCTGACAGAAACCGCCATAATTACTTGACTATCAAAATTAATATTGCTGTAACAAATGTATCATAAAGTTATAAATACAGCAATGAAACTAAATTTAAAAGTACAAAAGTCAAGGGTCAGTAGCCCAACTAAAGTAAACACTGATCTCCACAATGGTAACCTCAAACGAAACAGTAACATTATCATCTAAATCTCTGTAATTCTCAGTAAGATCTTTCGATCTCTGATCTCTGATCTAATAGAAATAAAGTCAGTCTGGTTAGTAATGAGTGAAGTTGATAAAGCTGTTTGTTGATTGTTTAAATCTTCAGTTGATTTCATCTAAAGCTGTGGCTGAAGTCAGTTGTATTTCATGTAGTTCAATTCACTCATTAGTTTTCATTCTCTCTGTCAGGTGGACTATATTAGTAAACTCATGTAGGGAATAGTGAATGAGGGTGTAGGGTGTGATTTGAAACACAGCCGCTGAGTGTCGACTTGGAACGTTGTTAATTTACGATATATAGCAGCAGGCTACCTTCTCGAAAATGATGAATATTACCCAGAATGCACCGTTTTAATGAAAAACAGTATGTTACTGTCAAAATTTGGCCGTTTTTTTACAGCGATTTTTAACAGTGTAGCCTGCTGCTATATATCGTAAATTAACAACGTTCAAAGTCGACACTCAGCGGCTGTGTTTCAAATCACACCCTACACCCTCATTCACTATTTCACATGAGTTTACTAATATAGTCCACCTGACAGAGAGAATGAAAATTAATGAGTGAATTCAGACAATGATCAACAGCTGCTGTTAACGAGTAGAATCACTGAAGAAAAAAGAAACAAGACACACACAAGAACTACAACTGACTTTAGCCACAGCCTTAGATTAAATCAACTGAAGATTTACCAACTTCACTCATTACTAACCAGACTGACTTTATTCCTATCAGATCAGAGATCAGAGATCGAAAGATCTTACTGAGAATTACAGAGATTTAGATGATAATATTACTGTTTTCGTTTGATGTTACCATTGTGGAGATCAGTGTTTACTTTAGTTGGTCTCCTGACCATTGACTTTTGTACTTTACATTTTGTTTAGTTGCTGTATTTGTATCTTCATGATACATCTGTTACAGCAATATTAATTTTGATAGTCAAGTGATTATGGCTATTTCTGTCAGGCATGATCTAGTAGACTGACTCAAAGTGTTGCTATAGTAATCAATAGAGTTGTGACGTTCGCGAACGAACCGATTCTTTTGAACGGCTCATAAACATGAACGATGGGAGCCGAGTCACGACTGGAGAGGAGCCGTTCTTTCTATCGTTCTTTTTTCCTATGCGTGTTCATACAAATGAGCTCCGCCAGGAGACAGAACAGTTATAGGGGGAGGGGCGCACCCAGCGCAGGCCAACCCTTTATAGCGTGATGATATTAGTTATTAGTTGTGCATGCATTTACATTGCATTTTGTGTTCATTTAAAACTTATTTTAAAATCATTAAAAATGTTCTTTTGTGATACTGTACTTGTATAGAAATGTTTCACTAAAAGCTGTTTTCCACAGACATTCATTGCAGCCCACTTTGTTATTGTTCATTGACTTGAAGGGACTGATGTCCTATTTGCAAAGTTTACAGTAGTAATAGTATGTAGTATGTAGACATTTCCATTTTATTTATTCTAATTTTATCTACTTAAAAAAAAATAGTTTTCTATCAAAATGTTCTTGTGTGATAACAATGTTCTTGTGTGGAAGTGTTTGTAATAAAAGCTGTTTTGCACAGAAATTCATTGCAGCCGGCTTTGTTTTTTATGTTTATTTGTGAGTAGGTATTGTATGAATAACATAAGTCAACGTAGTTTTACACACACACACACACACACACACACACACTTTGTACTAAAGGTAAATCAAAATAATGATGTCACTGTCTAAGCAGAGGGATTTGTGCAACCCTATGGAATATAGTCGACACATGAGAAATGAGGTAATAATATTTCAGAATAATTCAAACTCAGATATTGGTGTGTGATATCTGAGCTTTAATTATTTGACTACAAATCTCACCTCATAATACCTCCCAGTGATTATTTCCAGGATAAACTGAGATGCTCCCAAGCTGGCTTCTTAAAACTGACTAAATATTTAAAAAGAGCCAAAAGAGCCATTCTTTTGAACGGCTCTTTGAAAGGAACGGATCGCGAAGATCCGGATCCTCTCAAAGAGCCATAAATCCCATCACTAGTAATCAAATATTAATTTGGTGTTGAAATATTTGAGTGAATGAAACAATTTTTTTTGTTTCTTCAATTTTGTAAGATTGAAAAGTAGTGTGATAACCAGTATTTATGGATTTAATGACTAGTTTTAGTTAAAACATATTTCGGGCAGCAGTCTCCACAACACTCAAAGAGAGAAATCAACAATCAGCATATGAATCTCAACAATGGTGACAATCAAAAGGTTCATGATGCAATGCATGCTGGGTACCAGCACAGGATAAAACTCATCCATGATTCCCAGCATGCATTGCGGCATGAATAAATTATGCCCCTGAATTGTTCACTTATTTTCTTGAATTCTTATGTGCTTATAATTTGGCATTTGTTTTAAGTTTTATTAGCATGTGTTGTGATGTTCAGAACTGATCTGTTTATTTATTTTGTGGATTGTCACCATTGTTGTGATTCATACGCTGATTCTTGATGTTTCTGTCTAAATTTCAGCAAAGGTTTTTTTTTTTTTATTATGAGTGAAATTTTCTTAACAGTCTTTCATAACTTATGGCTCAGCAGTGTTCCTTCTTATGCTGTAGTATCAATATTCAATAAGAAAAGAGACACGGGATTAGATCAGAAATAATAGTATTTGTTCTTGTCAATCTATAAACAACAATATCAGATTTTTTCTCTTCTGTGTACTTTTGTTTTGCTATAACAGGTTCCAAAGGTGCATTGTTACAGCATGTAAAAAAAAAGAAAAAACTTAGTTGTTGAAAAGTCACGTTCAAGAGCCCAACTAAAGTAAACACTGATCTCCATCATGGTAGTGAAAAAAAAAACACCTAAACCTATTTAACTCTCCATAAGTTCTTCTGTAGACATCTGACAGAAATAAAGTCAGTCTGGTTAGTAATGTGAATCTGGTGAAGCTGTTTTAGTAGTTGTTTAATCAGATCTTGAGAGATTTGATGTATTCTTTTATTCAGTTGATTTCATCTAAGGCTGTGGCTGAAGTCATTTGTAGATCTTGTGTTTCTCTTTCCTTCAGTGATTCTGCAGGTGTTTATCACTAATGCTCAATCATCAATTAATCACCGAATTATCTCATTAACTTCACTGATTCAGTGTTACTCAAGCACTCTGTAGTGTGCACACATTATAAGTGTTCATTTAAAACTGAGGATTTTCTTGTGGGGTTTAAAGGGTTAAAGATTTAAGATGAAGAAAAAACAGCATGAAACATAATTTAACAGTAATAAACTGTAATTAATTTACAGGAAACAAACTGTAGAAAAACAGTTATTTACTGGCACCCCTGCTGCCAGTAAATAACTGTTTTTCTAGTGTTTCTTGCCGTAAATTAATGGTTGCCA
The DNA here is from genome assembly GCF_003368295.1 of Carassius auratus. Classification (NCBI taxonomy): domain Eukaryota; kingdom Metazoa; phylum Chordata; class Actinopteri; order Cypriniformes; family Cyprinidae; genus Carassius; species Carassius auratus. The sequence continues at coordinate 6,887,114 of NC_039243.1, forward strand.
GCAAAAAAAGTGTTTTTCTACAGTTTGTTGCCGTTAAGTCAAGGAAAAACAGTAATATACTGTAAAATGTAAACGTCAGATTTACCAAATGAAAAAAATAGTTAATTTAACTAAAATAATTGTGAACATCCATAGAAAAAAAATTAGGCAAAGTCATACACTGATAATGAGAGTAAATACTGAACTTGACTGTATTAATGTGTGTTTGCACAAGAGAGATCGTTTAGTTTAATGCAGTTTTGTTGTTCACCATTGTGCTGGAGAGTAGAGCCTGTGCTTCAGTCAATGATGAGCCACAAATTCTGATTTTCTGCTGCTTTGTATAAAGGCAGTAAATGTGGAGTTGCTGATACAGTGATGATCTCTGTGTTAAGTACTTCAGCACATACATGTGCGGTGCAGATGACAATGAGCTGCAGTGATTTGAGTAAAAGTCATGTATTTAGTTACTTTATTACTGCACATTAAGTGTTTGCATCGTTATATTAAGAAATATTCCTTCTCAGTGGACTCAAATGAAATAAGTTCATAGTACTAACATCGTAGGAATGCTAGTTTTAAAAACTAGAACTGTTTGAAGCAGTGGGAGTGGAGTTAATTTCCATGGTAGAATTTACAGTAAAATACTGTTAAAAAATAAGAGTGGTAAATTAATGGTTAAGAGCTGTAAATTAACAGTACTTTACTGGCGCCCCTGCTGCCAGAAAATTACTGTTATTTAACGGCAAATTTTTTTACAGTGTGTATCGTAAATTAACAACATTCAAAGTCGACACTCAGCGGCTGTGTTTCAAATCACACCCTACACCCTCATTCACTATTCCCTACATGACTTTACTAATATAGTCCACCTGACAGAGAGAATGAACACTAATGAGTGAATTCAGACACTGATGAACAGCAGCTGTTAACGAGTAGAATCACTGAAGAAAAAAGAAACAAGACAAACACATGAAATACAACTGACTTCAGCCACAGCCTTAGATGAAATCAACTGAAGATTTATACAATCAACAAACAGCTTTACCAACCTCACTCATTACTAACCAGACTGACTTTATTTCTATCAGATCAGAGATCAAAAGATCTTACTGAGAATTACAGAGATTCAGATGATAATGTTAGTTTCGTTTAGCATCACCATTGTGGAGATCAGTGGTTGGTTTAGTTGGGTTCCTGACTCTTGACTTGTTTTACTTTAAATTTTGTTTCATTGCTGTATTTGTATCTTTATGCTACATTGGATACAGCAATATTAATTTTGATGGTCAAGTGATTATGGCTGCCCCTGTCCATCATGATCTACTAGACTGACTTAAAGTGTTGCTATAGTAGTCAAATATTAGTTAGGCTTTGAAATATTTGAGGGAATTACAAAAAAAAAAAATTGTTTCTTCAATTTTATGAGAATGAACCGTACTGTGATAATCTGAACATACTTTTTAACGATAGTTTGAGTTTTAAATATTTTATGCAGCGGTGTCCGCAACACTCAAAGAGAGAGATCAACAATGGTGACAATCAAAAGGTTCATGATGCAATGCATGATGGGTACCAGCACAGGATAAAACTCATCCATGACTCCGAGCATGCATTGCAGCATGAATAAATTATGACGCTGAATTGTTCACTTGTTTTCTTGAATTCTTATGTGCTTAAAATTTTGCTTTTGTCTTAAGTTTTAGTAGCATGTTTTGTGATGATCAGAAATTATCTGTTTATTTATTTTCTGGATTGTCACCATTGTTGTGATTCATGCGCTGATTCTTGATGTTTCTGTCTAAATTTCAGTGAAGGTTTTTTTTTTTTTATGAGCAAAATTTTCTTAACAGTCTTTCATAACTTAAGGCTCAGCAGTGTTCCTTCTTTTGCTGTAGTATCAATAAGAGAAGGGACACATGATTGGATCAGAAATAATAGAGTGTTTGTTCTTGTCAATCTATAAACAACAATACCAGATTTTTTTCTTCTGTAGACTTTTTACCCCCTGCTATAACAGTTTCCAAAGATGCCTTGTTACTACATGTAAAAAAAAAAACCTTAGTTGTTGAAAAGTCATGTTCAAGAACCCAACTAAATTAAACACTGATCTCCATCATGGTAGTGGAAAAAAAACACCTAAACCTATTTAACTCTCAATAAGACCTTCTGTAGACATACGACAGAAATAAAGTCAGTCTGGTTAGTAATGTGCATCTGGTGAAGCTGTTTTAGGAGTTGTTTAATCAGATCTTGAGAGATTTTATGAATTATTTTATTTCAGTTGATTTCATCTAAGGCAGTGGCTCAAGTCAGTTGTAGTCCTTGTGTTTCTCTTTCCTTTAGTAATTCAGTTTGTTAATAGCAGGTGTTCATCACTCATGCTCAATCATCAACTAATCACAGAATTATCTCATTAACTTAACTGATTCAGTGTTTATCAAACACTCTGTAGTGTGCACACATTATAAGTGTTCATTTAAAACTGAGGATTTTGTTGTGGGGTTTAAAGTGTTAAAGATTTAAGATGAAGAAAAAACTGCATGAAACATAATGTAGAAGTAATAAACTGTAATTAATTTACAGGAAACAAACTGTAGAAAAACAGTTATTTACTGGAACCCCTGCTGCCAGTAAATAACTAAATAAGGGGCATAATTTATTCATGCCGCAATGCATGCTGGGAGTCATGGATGAGTTTTATCCTGTGCTGGTACCCAGCATGCATTGCATCATGAACCTTTTGATTGTCACCATTGTTGAGATCCATATGCTGATTGTTGATGTCTCTCTTTGAGTGTTGTGGGGACCGCTGCCCAAAAAACTCAAACTATCGTTAAATCATTATGTTCAGATTATCACATTACCATTCAATCTTACAAAATTGAAAAAACAAAAAAAAGTGTAATTCACTCACATATTTCAACACCAAATTATTATTTGACTACTACAGCAACAAGTCAGTCTAGTAGATCATGCCTGACAGAAACAGTCATAATCACTTGACCATCAAAATTAATAGAGATGGATCATAAAGATACAAATATAGCAATGAAACAAAAGTTAAAGTACAAAAGTCAAGGGTCAAGAGCCCAACTAAAGCAAACACTGATCTCCACAATGGTGACGTCAAACGAAACAGTAGCATTATCATCTACATTTCTGTAATTCTCAGTAAGATCTTTTGATCTCTGATCTGATAGAAATAAAATCTGTCTGGTTAGTAATGAGTGAAGTTGGTAAAGCTGTTTGTTGATTGTTTAAATCTTCAGTTGATTTCATCTAAGGCTGTGGCTGAAGTCAGTTGTAGTTCTTGTGTTTGTCTTGTTTCTCTTTTCTTCGGTGATTCTACTCGTTAACAGCAGCTGTTCATCAGTGTCTGAATTCACTCATTAGTTTTCATTCTCTCTGTCAGGTGGAATATTTTAGTAAACTCATGAAGGGAATAGTGAATGAGGGTGTAGGGTGTGATTTGAAACACAGAGGCTGATGTCGACTTTGAACGTTGTTAATTTACGATATATAGCAGTATGCTACACTGTAAAAAATTTTGCCGTTAAATAACAGTAATTTTCTGGCAGCAGGGGCGCCAGTAAAGTACTGTTAATTTACAGCTCTTAACCATTAATTTACCACTCTTATTTTTTAACAGTTTTTTACCGTAAATTCTACCATGGAAATTAACTCCACTCCCACTGCTTCAAACAGTTCGAGTTTTTAAAACTAGCATTCCTACGATGTTAGTACTATGAACTTATTTCATTTGAGTCCACTGAGAAGGAATATTTCTTAATATAACGATGCAAACACTTAATGTGCAGTAATAAAGTAACTAAATACATGACTTTTACTCAAATCACTGCAGCTCATTGTCAGCTATAGCACACATGTATGTGCTGAAGTACTTAACGCAGAGATCATCACTGTATCAGCAACTCAACATTTACTGTCTTTATATACTGTAAAGCAGCAGAAAATCAGAAATTGTGGCTCATCATTGACTGAAGCACAGGCTCTACTCTCCAGCACAATGGTGAACAACAAAACTACATTAAACTAAACGATTTATCTTGTGCAAACACACATTAATACAGTCAAGTTCAGTATTTACTCTCATTATCAGTGTATGACTTTGCCTAATTTTTTTTCTATGGATGTTCACAAATATTTTAGTTAAATTAACTTTTTTTTCATTTGGTAAATCTGACGTTTACATTTTACAGTATATTACTGTTTTTCCTTGACTTAACGGCAACAAACTGTAGAAAAACACTTTTTTTGCTGGCAACCATTAATTTACGGCAAGAAACTGTTGAAAAACAGTTATTTACTGGCAGCAGGGGTGCCAGTAAATAACTGTTTTTCTACAGTTTGTTTCTTGTAAATTAATTACAGTTTATTACTGTTAAATTATGTTTCATGCTGTTTTTCCTTTATCTTAAATCTTTAAGCCTTTAAACCCCACAATAAAATCCTCAGTTTTAAATGAACACTTATAATGTGTGCACACTACAGAGTGTTAGAGTAACACTGAATCAGTGAAGTTAATGAGATAATTCGGTAATTAATTGATGATTGAGCATTAGTGATAAACACCTGCAGAATCACTGAAGGAAAGAGAAACACAAGATCTACAATTGACTTCAGCCACAGGCTTAGATGAAATCGACTGAATAAAAGAATACATCAAATCTCTCAAGATCTGATTAAACAACTACTAAAACAGATTCACCAGATTCACATTACTAACCAGACTGACTTTATTTCTGTCAGATGTCTACAGAAGAACTTATGGAGAGTTAAATAGGTTTAGGTGTTTTTTTCACTACCATGATGGAGATCAGTGTTTACTTTAGTTGAACTCTTGAACATGACTTTTCAACAACTAAGGATTTTTTATTTTATTTTTTTTTTACATGCTGTAACAATGCGCCTTTGGAACTTGTTATAGCAAAACAAAAGTACACAGAAGAAAAAAAATCAAAAAAAAAAAAGAAAGAAGGAACACTGCTGAGCCATAAGTTATAAAAGACTGTTAAGAAAATTTCACTCATAATAAAAAAAAAAACCTTTGCTGAAATTTAGACAGAAACATCATGAATCAGCGTATGAATCACAACAATGGTGACAATCCACAAAATAAATAAACAGATCAGTTCTGAACATCACAACACATGCTACTAAAACTTAAAACAAATGCAAAATTATAAGCACATAAGAATTCAAGAAAATAAGTGAACAATTCAGTGGCATAATTTATTCATGCCGCAATGCATGCTGGGAGTCATGGATGAGTTTTATCCTGTGCTGGTACCCAGCATGCATTGCATCATAAACCTTTTGATTGTCACCATTGTTGAGATTAATATGCTGATTGTTGATGTCTCTCTTTCAGTGTCGTGAGGACTGCTGCCCAAAATATTTAAAGCTCAAAATTTCATTAAATCCATATCCAGATAATCACATTACCATTCAGTCTTATAAAATTGAAGAAACAAACAAAAGAAAAGTGTTATTCACTCATATATTTCAACACCTAATTATTAATTGACTATTGTAGCAACAAGTCAGTCAAGTAGATCATGCTTGACAGAAACCGTCATAATCACTTGACCATGAAGATTAATATTGCTGTAACAGATGTATTATAAAGATACAAATATAGCAATGAAACAAAAGTCAAGGGTCAGGAGCCCAACTAAAGCAAACACTGATCTCCACAATGGTGATGCTAAACGAAACTAACATTATCATCTACATCTCTGTAATTCTCAATAAGATCTTTTGATCTCTGATCTGATAGAAATAAAGTCAGTCTGGTTAGTAATGAGTGAAGTTGATAAAGCTGTTTGTTGATTGTTGAAATCTTCAGTTGATTTCATCTAAAGCTGTGTCTGAAGTCAGTTGTATTTCTTGTGTTTGTCTTGTTTCTTTTTTCTTCAGTGATTCTACTCGTTAACAGCAGCTGTTGATCATTGTCTGAATTCACTCATTAGTTTTCATTCTCTCTGTTAGGTGGACTATATTAGTAAACTCATGTAGGGAATAGTGAATGAGGGTGTAGGGTGTGATTTGAAACACAGCCGCTGAGTGTCGACTTTGAACGTTGTTAATTTACGATATATAGCAGCAGGCTACCTTCTCGAAAACGACGAATATTACCCAGAATGCACTGTTTTACTGAAAAACAGTATGTTACTGTCGAAATTTGGCCGTTTTTTTACAGCGATTTTTAACAGTGTACCTTCTCGAAAATGATGAATATTACCCAAAATGCACTGTTTTAATGAAAAACAGTATGTTACTGTCGAAATTTGGCCGTTTTTTTACAGCAATTTTTAACAGTGCACATTAATACAGTTGAGTTCAGTATTTACTCTCATTATCAGTGTATGACTTTGCATACATTTTTTTTCTATGGATGTTCACAAATATTTTAGTTAAATTTTTTTTTTTTTCATTTGGTAAATCTGACATTTACATTTAACAGTATATTACAGTTTTTCCTTGACTTAACAGCAACAAACTGTAGAAAAACACTTTTTTTTGCTGGCAACCATTAATTTACGGCAACAAACAGTAGAAAAACAGTTATTTACTGGCAGCAGGGGTGCCAGTAAATAACTGTTTTTCTACAGTTTGTTTCCTGTAAATTAATTACAGTTTATTACTGTTAAATTATGTTTCATGCTGTTTTTTCTTCGTATTAAATTTTTAACCCTTTAAACCCCACAACAAAATCCTCAGTTTTAAATGAAGACTTATAATGTGTGCACACTACAGAGTGTTTGACTAACACTGAATTAGTGAAGTTAATGAGATAATTATGTGATTAATTGATGATTGAGCATAAGTGATGAACACCCGCTATTAACAAACACAATTACTAAAGGAAAGAGAAACACAAGGAATACAACTGACTTGAGCCACTGCCTTAGATGAAATCAACTGAAATAAAATGATTCATAAAATCTCTCAAGATCTGATTAAACTACTCATAAAACAGCTTCACCAGATTCACATTACTAACCAGACTGACTTTATTTCTGTCAGATGTCTACAGAAGATCTTATTGAGAGTTAAATAGGTTTAGGTGCTTTTTTTCACTACCATGATGGAGATCAGTGTTTACTTTAGTTGGGCTCTTAAACGTGACTTTAAAACAACTATGTTTTTTTTTTTTACATGCTGTAACAATGCATTTTTGGAGCCTGCTATAGCGGAAAAACAGAAAAGAGATTTTGGTGTTGCTTTTCATAGATTGACAACAACAAACACTCTATTATTTCTGATCCAATCCCGTGTCCTTTCTCTTATTGAATATTATACGATATATAGCAGCAGGCTACCTTCTCGAAATGATGAATATTACCCTGAATGCATTTTTTTAAGGAAAAACAGTATGTTACTGTCAAAATTTGGCCGTTTTTTTACAGCGATTTTTAACAGTGTACCCTCTCGAAAACGATGAATATTACCCAGAATGCACTGTTTTAATGAAAAACAGTATGTTACTGTCGAATTTGGCCGTTTTTTTACAGCGATTTTTAACAGTGCACACTCAGAGTGTTAAATTAATTAAATTACTGTTATTTAACAGCACAATTTTTTGTTAAATTAACACTGGGGATTTAGCTGTGTATGTATTATAAAGCTATAATTGGTTTACATGTGCTTAGGTCATTTGAATGCCTCTTAGCCATCTGAGTGTGTGTATGTCTTTAAGAACTGTAATGTTGGCTTTTCATGTGATCAGTCTGAAAACTCCTGAACTCCTTGTTTGCATGTGTCAATGTTTACGAATAGATTAAAATAAATGGACAAATTTAATTTGATATTCCCATGATTCATTTATATTTGAATTTAAAGTTTGAAACAGTGGAGTTTGCTTCAGCAGACTGATGGACAGATAACATCTCTTAAAACATCTCAACACGAACAGATACTGGAATAGTTAAGCAGTCATTTGTGTCTGTGAGAATAAGCTTACATCATCAGGTCAGATCTTTCTGCTAATGATGATGAACAATCAGTAATACATTTCAACCATATATATATATATATATATATATATATATATATATATATATATATATATAACATAATATATCACAGTGCTAAATTTCCTACACCTTCTACCTTATTTTATTTATAATAAAATTTGAGCTTCTTAATTATATTTAAGTATATGTTTATTGTATATATGTTAAATACATTACAAACAAATTACTAACATAAATAATAATAAAAAAACTAAATAAAAGAGAAATAATTTGCAAGCTCGGTTGTTTAGAGGCATCACAGGCAAGGCTGCTGGCAGAGGAGAATCTGTTCCTCAACATCTTGTTTCCTCATTGCCCTTCATTCCCTTATAGACAGCAGGTGGATTCCAATGTCTGGTGATGTCATAAGGTCGGGAAATTCCCTCAGAAGCTCCCTATAAGAAGCTTTCCATTTCCTCACCTTTCTCCTCCAGGACTTTCTTCTTAGATGCCTAATGCACTGCGTCTGCAACACAGCATTCTACAGTAACATCCTTTTTTCTTCATTTTTCTTTAGCAAAGCTCTTACTAATGAATGTATTATTTCTAGCTTATATATGCCATAAATATTTGCTCAATAAATGCTTAAAATAATTACAATTTAAGTGTGGTGTCTTTCTTAATGAACCACTTCTCTAATAAAACAATTACAATATAAGTGTGGTGTCTTTCTTAATAAACCACTTCTCTAATAAAACAATTACAATATAAGTGTGGTGTATTTCTTAATAAATCACTTCTCTAATAGGCAAGGCAAGGCAAGTTTATTTATATTGCACATGTAGTGGGATTGCCCCTTTAATAATAGCTGGCGTAGCCCTTTAAAAGAGCAGACAGATTGCATCAGGTGCGTGGTTGATTACGTTAGGTAATCACGTAGCTATATAGGCTCAGGTGAGTTCGCTTTCTTTGTGCCATTGTACTGATGTGACCTGTTGCTGTAGGTCTTGTATCTCCTTCACTCCTTGGTAAAGGTAGGTTTGGTTAAATTGGAGGGTATTGACGGGAGGGAATTATAAATTTAGAATACGGGTGTTTGTGGGGAAGTTTATTTAATTCACAGGTGTTTAATGTGTTTGTTTGGTGTTATTTTAGATTAGTTGGGTATATCCAGGCATCCACTGCGAGTATGTGAGTGTTATACACGCAAAAGGTAATTTTATTTTTCCCTACCCTTCTGGTGTGATTATAAATAGGAGAGGAGTGGGGAGGAAGAAGAAAAGCAAACGAATGTATGTCTAATGTTTTTTTTCAGAGTGCCAGTTGCTGCTTTGCTGCGGTTAAATCATCGTTCCCGTTTGAGAAGCGGGTTTGCAGTGCACGCTCTTGGTTGTATCGAGCGCCCGCAAGTTCATTGAACATTGTTAATGCCTGTACGATCCCCATGTTGAAGCCACTCTAAACCCGTAACTTGATTTCGGGATTGCATGGTGTTCGCCACCTCGCTGGCGCAATTTTATGTATGGTTTAACTTTAGTTATTTAGTAATCTGGGGTTATTGTATTTGGGTTACTTCCTGCATATTGACATCGCTCACTTACGGAGCAGATTAACGGTGACGCAATCCTTTTGATTTTCATTTATTTGCTGATTGTATTTTGTTGTGTGTGTGTGAGTTTAACTGAAATTGTGTGTTTGTTTGTTTTTTTTATTTTCGGTTTTGTTGTAATTATCAGCTATTATCATTTAGGTTGTTTTTGAATTGATTTAGTATTTTGATTATTTTGTTGTTCGAGTTGTATTATTTCTTTGATCTGCTTTACATTAGAACTGCTCAAGAATGTAGTGTAGTCATTGGGGGCGATTGTTTTTTTTATTTATTTAAATTGTCTTATTTTGGCTTATTTGGTTTGTGTTGGGTGGATTTACATAATTGTGTTCTTTATTTGGTTTGAAGTGTTTGTTTATTATTTGAGCAGTAAATTGGTTATTGCAATCAGAGAAAATAAACTAACTTGATTAGTTTATTTTTTTTTATTTTCCTTTTTTCTTGTATTTTTTGAATTTTTTTTGTGTTGGTCAGTGTATGGTGGGCGGCCCATGTAAGCCAACCACAACAAAGCCCATTTCGTTGACCTGTTTCCATTGGTCAAAGGGGTCTTTTAATTACTGTTGAGCTCAATGTGGTTTTAGTAATTTAATTGATTAATAAATTTTGTTATCTGTGATTTTTGTCTCTGCTCGTCCTTTTCATTTGGTTGAAAGCCTGGAGTACGGGCCTTATTAGGATGAGTTGACTGTAATACGGTCACAAGTGGCGTGGTCGGCAGGGTTTGAAGTGACAAGCAGAGACAGTCACAGAGAAGAATTGTATGTTTGTGTGTTGTTGTGGTGTTTTTTTTCAGCAAAGCAGCAGCTGGTACGAAGTAGCCAGGATTGTGATAGTGGAAGAGATTTGGGTTAAGTGGTAAGGTTTTCCTTTTTTTTTCTTCCTCCCTCGTTCTCTCTCTTTTTGTAGATATGGAGGCTGAATTGGAGGAGTTGAGAAAGCAAGTGCAGTCATTGAGGGGAGAAAATGAGCGGTTGCACCAACAGCAAGCCGGCCAGGCTACTGGAGCGGCGGGCCCCTCATCTGTGAATGTCCTACCTGCCCCTAGCCCCGTAGTTGAACGAGTCGTTTACGTTCCTAGGGAACGGAGGGGTCGTATGTTTAGTGGTAGAGGGGAAGACAATGTGTTTGAATGGGTGGAGGAGATACAGGCCTGCTTGCGGGTTCGACATCTGCCTTCAGCTGAAGAGACATTATTTGTTATAGATCATTTAGAGGGTCCTGCCAAGAATGAGATTAAGTATAGGTCAAGAGAAGATAGGGAAACACCAGAACAGGTGTTCTCTATCTTGAAGGAACTTTATGGGTGCTCACAGTCCTATATTGCCCTGCAGCAAAACTTTTTTTCTCGTAAACAGCTTGAGGGCGAGTCCTTGCAGGAGTATTCCCATGCTCTTTTTGCATTAATGGATAAGTCGGTACAACATACCCCCGGAGGTATGAATAATGCAGTGGTTTTACTTCGAGACCAGTTTGTAGAGCATGTGTGGGATAGTGGTTTGCGGCGGGAGCTTAAACGTTTTGTTCGATTGGACCCTGATTCCACCCTTCTGGATGTTCGTAAAGAGGCAATTAGATGGGTGGGTGAGGGATTTCATTCGGAGAGGAGGGAGAGGAGTCATTCGCTCCCAGCTTCCTCTGTTCTTCAGTATAGAGTACAGGGACAGATAGATTCCTCTAGTCCATCAGAGGTAAACGTTTCAGAGCTCACAGAACTGAAGAGAATGATGAGGGCCCAGCAAGAACAACTTAATGAACTGACTCAAAGTTTACGGCAACTGCAATCCCAGAGTGTAGGTAACCGTCCCAGGCAGCCTGGCCCTATCATTTGTAGGCGATGCAATCAGCCTGGGCATATTGCTCGTAATTGTCTACTAGGACAGACTCCGTTTAGAGATCAACGGGCTCGTTTGTCACATGGGAATGTAGTGCCTCCTAATGGGCAGGCGGAAAACTGCAACCCTCTGAACTGATGAGCCACAGTTCGGAAGGGATAGGGCCTGGCTCAGGGGCCCTTGCCCCCACTAGTAGTGGACCCTCTACTTTGTTGGGTAAGTGCCCCTCAGTTGTAGTTAATATGGGTGGGGTTAATGTTCCATGCTTATTGGATACAGGTTCCATGGTAACCACTGTCACAGAGAGCTTCTTCCTGGCTCATTTTGAGCCCTGGGGTAAGGAAAGGTTGAATGAATGTGGATGGTTGCAGCTTCGGGCCGCTAATGGTCTCTCTATTCCTTTTGTAGGATACCTGGAGTTAGATTTTGTTGTATTGGGTAGACGTATTCACAATAAGGGTGTCCTTGTTGTAAAGGACCCTCCTCAGGTTCTTTCTACATCAGGGTTGCCAGGTCTATTGGGGATGAATGTTATAGGTGAGTGTTTTCAGGAGCTGTTTAATCAACATGGCCCAGAGTTGTTTAATCTCCCTATAGTTAAAGAAGTTCCAGCATGGACATTGGCACTTCAATGTTGTCAGACCGGTTGCTTTCAGGGGTCGGAATTTAGCGGGGGGCCTGTACGTGTCCGGGGTAAACATGTGGTCCGCATTCCAGCAAACTCCTTGCAGTTTGTCCCAGTTACTTGTGCTGTACAGTGTGGGTTACTGCCTATGGCCCTTTATGAGCCTTTAGACAATGGGAATCCACTTCCATCTGGATTGTTGGCATCTGTATCCCTGGTTCCGGTGAGAGGTGGTATTACTAAAGTCCCTATGGTTAACATAGGTGAACTTGATGTCTTCCTGCAACCACGACAAGTGGTGGGGACATTGTGTCAGGTCCAGCCAATGAGCTGGCCAGGGGAGATTGTTGCTACTCGGCCAGGTGTTGTCGATTGCCAACAGGCTGTAGTTTCTTCACAAGTTGGAGGTGTTGATGGCGTGGAAGAGGTGATCCAGCAGATGGATCTCTCGCACCTCTCCGAAGAGGAGCAGAATCAGGTGAGGGGTCTGTTGGGTAAATATAGATCTGTATTTTCAATAGATGATTCTGATTTGGGGTGTACCAACTTGATTACACATGAGATCCCACTTTTGGATTCTGCTCCTATTCGGCAGAGGTATCGGCGAATCCCCCCTTCTGACTATGTTGCGGTTAAGGAACATGTGCAAAAATTGCTTGCGAGTCAGGTGATTAGGGAAAGTAGTAGCCCCTTTGCTTCCCCTATAGTTGTCGTAAAAAAAAAAGATGGCAACATACGGTTATGTGTCGATTACCGACAGTTAAATCAAAAGACAAGGAAGGATGCCTTTCCCTTGCCCCGCATCGAAGAGACCTTAGATGCACTTTCTGGGGCTCATTGGTTTTCAACGGTTGATCTAGTAAGTGGCTATAATCAGGTTCCTGTGGCAGAGCAAGACAAGGGTAAGACTGCTTTTTGCACACCCTTTGGGCTTTTCGAATTTAATCGGATGCCCTTCGGGTTGTGCAATGCCCCAAGTACATTTCAACGGTTGATGGAACGTATGTTTGGAGATCAACGATTCCAAACCTTGTTGTTGTACTTGGATGATATCATTGTCTTTTCCACCAATGTTGCCCAACATCTTGCACGATTGGAGTTGGTTTTTAGCCGGTTACAGCAGGAGGGCTTAAAAGCCAAACTGGAGAAATGCTGTTTTTTCCGTCAGGAGGTTCATTACTTGGGGCACATGGTTTCAAAAGGAGGAGTTTCTACCGATCCCAGTAAGATTAGCACAGTGGCAGAATGGAGGCGACCTAGTAACGTTGCAGAGTTGCGATCATTTTTGGGCTTTGTGAGTTATTATCGGCGTTTTGTAGAGGGGTTTGCCAAGTTGGCTGCTCCTCTGCATCGCCTGGTAGCGGAGTTGGGTGGGACAAAGAAAAAGAGGGGCTCAGGTAGACCCATAGAGAGCTGTTGGACCCCAGAGTGTGAGCAGGGATTCCAGTCTCTCAAAGGGAAATTGGTGGCAGCTCCGGTGTTGGCCTATGCCGATTTTACGAAGCCCTTCGTGCTTGACATTGACGCTAGTCATTTGGGATTAGGGGCAGTGCTTAGTCAGGAGCAAGGTGGAAAGTTACGACCAGTGGCCTATGCCAGCCGAGGGCTGAGGCCTACAGAAAAGAATATGGAAAATTACAGTTCCATGAAGCTTGAACTCCTTGCCCATAAATGGGCGATGGCGGAAAAATTTAAGGATTATCTCCGGGGTCATCAGTGTACCGTTTATACAGATAACAACCCACTGAGCTACCTGAATTCAGCCAAGTTGGGTGCAACGGAGCAGAGGTGGGTGTCTCAGTTGGCAATTTTTGATTTTGAAGTAAAGTATCGCCCTGGTCGGGTTAATGGTAATGCCGACTCATTATCAAGGCAGTATTCCTCCTGCACTCGGACGCAGTCCCTTGGTACGCCATTGCCCCAGATACTCCATACAGTTGACATCCAACAGGAGGATGAAGGTGAGTTGGTAGGTGCAGAGCAACATGCCATTGTCGCCTTCCCATTTCATTCTAAGGAAGAGCTCCAGCAGATGCAGTTAGATGATCCAACATTGAGTGAGTTCCTTGCATTTTTTTCCAGAAATAAGTACCCTTCTAAGGTGGAGCGTCGGTCAATGTCGAAATCTGGGCTGGAGCTCTTGCGACAATGGGGTCGATTGTTTGTTAAGGAGGGATTGTTGTACCGCCACCTCCAACTTCCTGATGGTGGGGAGGAGGTGGACCAATTGGTATTACCAGAGGTTTTATGGAACGAGGTATTTACGCAGTTGCACGATGGGCATGGCCATCAAGGCAGGGAACGGACTTACGAGCTAATTCGTAGGAGATGCTATTGGCCAAATATTAGCACCTATGTACAAGAGCATTGTCAGAACTGTCAACAGTGCACTATTTCAAAGCCCAGTTATCCAGTAGCTCGTGCCCCTATGGGACACTTGTTGGCATCTAAGCCCAACCAAATAGTGGCAGTTGACTTTACCACCTTAGAACCATCTAGTGATGGACGGGAAAGCGTCCTAATTATGACTGATGTATTTTCTAAATATACATTGGCTGTGCCAACTAGGGACCAGAGGGCAACCACCGTAGCCAATGTCCTGGTCCAGGAGTGGTTTTATAATTTGGGTGTGCCAGCCAGACTTCATTCTGATCAGGGTCGAAATTTTGAGAGTGCAGTGATTGCCCAATTGTGTCATCTTTATGGGATCCAGAAAACTCACACAACTCCGTACCATCCTCAGGGTAATGGACAGTGTGAACGGTTCAATTGAACTCTGCACGATCTCCTTCGTACCCTTCCACCTGAACAGAAACGCTCCTGGACTCGGTACTTGGCACAGGTGGTCTTTACGTATAACACCACTTGCCATCAGACTACTGGTGAGTCTCCTCACTTTTTGATGTTTGGGCAAACTCCACGGCTGCCGGTGGATTTTCTGCTAGCAGGAGTAGAGGATCCAGTTGGGGGTAGTGTGGAAGAATGGGTGGCTAGGCATCAGGAGGGACTAAGAGTAACATATGGACGGGTAAAAGCCCGTCTTGAAGCCGCTGCAGAACATAGGAAAAACTTGTATGATCAGATAGTAAGGGGTCAACCACTAATCGTGGGCCAGTTGGTACACTTGCGTGAGTGTGGAGTTTGGGGCCGTAACAAGATTCAGAATATGTGGTCAACTGTTCTGTATCAAATAGTAAGAGCTCCTCAGGAAGGTGGTCAGGTGTATAGTATATCTTCATTGGATGAGCCCACTCGGGTAAAACACGTGCATAGGTCCCTGTTGAAGCTGGCTCCTGAAACTGTACAACAGGCTTATCATGTTGATTTAGGTTTACAGGGACAAGATTTTCAGGAATGTTTGCATGAGGGGGACTCTGTGATGGTGGTTATCGAACCTTTACCGCCTGCTGCTGTGGAGGTTGTTCCAAATGTGACATCTGAAGGTACCCTCCCCTTAGTTTCTGGTCTAAATTCGCCGTCTAGTGAGGTCTCTACTATGGGGGCACAGGGCGTACGGAGATCAACTAGGACAACGGCTGGGAAACATTCTAATCGTTATATTTTGCCCAGGACGGTAATTGGTGATGTATCCGCTAGCATTTCAGTGCCTGCGGAGAACTCCCTCCCGGGACCGGGAAGGGATTGTCATTTCCGCCCTTGGCTGTAAAAGGTTGAATCATTGGGACAATGATTGAAAATCCCGGGGTAGATTGTAGTGGGATTGCCCCTTTAATAATAGCTGGCGTAGCCCTTTAAAAGAGCAGACAGATTGCATCAGGTGCGTGGTTGATTACGTTAGGTAATCACGTAGCTATATAGGCTCAGGTGAGTTCGCTTTCTTTGTGCCATTGTACTGATGTGACCTGTTGCTGTAGGTCTTGTATCTCCTTCACTCCTTGGTAAAGGTAGGTTTGGTTAAATTGGAGGGTATTGACGGGAGGGAATTATAAATTTAGAATACTGGTGTTTGTGGGGAAGTTTATTTAATTCACAGGTGTTTAATGTGTTTGTTTGGTGTTATTTTAGATTAGTTGGGTATATCCAGGCATCCGCTGCGAGTAAGTGAGTGTTATACACGCAAAAGGTAATTTTATTTTTCCCTACCCTTCTGGTGTGATTATAAATAGGAGAGGAGTGGGGAGGAAGAAGAAAAGCAAACGAATGTATGTCTAATGTTTTTTTTCAGAGTGCCAGTTGCTGCTTTGCTGCGGTTAAATCATCGTTCCCGTTTGAGAAGCGGGTTTGCAGTGCACGCTCTTGGTTGTATCGAGCGCCCGCAAGTTCATTGAACATTGTTAATGCCTGTACGATCCCCATGTTGAAGCCGCTCTAAACCCGTAACTTGATTTCGGGATTGCATGGTGTTCGCCACCTCGCTGGCGCAATTTTATGTATGGTTTAACTTCAGTTATTTAGTAATCTGGGGTTATTGTATTTGGGTTACTTCCTGCATATTGACATCGCTCACTTACGGAGCAGATTAACGGTGACGCAATCCTTTTGATTTTCATTTATTTGCTGATTGTATTTTGTTGTGTGTGTGTGAGTTTAACTGAAATTGTGTGTTTGTTTGTTTTTTTTATTTTCGGTTTTGTTGTAATTATCAGCTATTATCATTTAGGTTGTTTTTGAATTGATTTAGTATTTTGATTATTTTGTTGTTCGAGTTGTATTATTTCTTTGATCTGCTTTACATTAGAACTGCTCAAGAATGTAGTGTAGTCATTGGGGGCGATTGTTTTTTTTATTTATTTAAATTGTCTTATTTTGGCTTATTTGGTTTGTGTTGGGTGGATTTACATAATTGTGTTCTTTTTTTGGTTTGAAGTGTTTGTTTATTATTTGAGCAGTAAATTGGTTATTGCAATCAGAGAAAATAAACTAACTTGATTAGTTTATTTTTTTTTTATTTTCCTTTTTTCTTGTATTTTTTTAATTTTTTTTGTGTTGGTCAGTGTATGGTGGGCGGCCCATGTAAGCCAACCACAACAAAGCCCATTTCGTTGACCTGTTTCCATTGGTCAAAGGGGTCTTTTAATTACTGTCGAGCTCAATGTGGTTTTAGTAATTTAATTGATTAATACATTTTGTTATCTGTGATTTTTGTCTCTGCTCGTCCTTTTCATTTGGTTGAAAGCCTGGAGTACGGGCCTTATTAGGATGAGTTGACTGTAATACGGTCACACACATTTCGTACACAATGGTAATTCAAAGTGCTTTACATAAAAGAAAGTAAAATAATCATGAAGAAAAAATAACAAAAATAAAACAAGCAATTTTAAAACTTTTAAAATGATTAAAACATTTAAAAACAGTTAGAAAATGATATAAAAAATAAAAAATAAATAAAACAGTGAAAATATAGTGCAATCTGTTTGGACATTGCACAATGCTCATTCAATAAATGCACAGCTAAACAGATGAGTTTTAAGTCTAGATTTAAATGTGACTAGTGTTTTAGCACATCTGATCTCTTCTGGAAGCTGATTCCAACTGCGTGCAGCATAGTAACTAATGGCGGACTCCCCTTGTTTTGTGTGAACCCTTGGTATTTCTAACTGACTTGATCCTAGTGATCTGAGTGGTCTGTTAGGTTTATATTCAGTGAACATATCTGCAATATATTTTGGTCCTACGTCATTTAGTGACTTATATACGAGTAAAAGTACTTTAAAATCAATCGTAAATGTAACTGGAAGCCAGTGTAAGGACCTGAGGACTGGTGTGATATGCTCAGATTTTCTGGTTCTAGTCAGAATCCTGGCAGCAGCGTTCTGGATGAGCTGCAGCTGTCTAATGGTCTTTTTGGGAAGGCCGGTGAGGAGCCCATTACAATAGTCCACCCTGCTGGTGATAAAGGCATGAACAAGTTTCTCCAAGTCTTGGCTGGAGACAAAACATCTAATTCTTGCAATGTTTTTTAAATGATAGTATGCTGATTTAGTTACTGCTTTGACATGACTACTGAAACTAAGGTCTGTCTCCAGAATCACACCAAGATTCCTGACTTGATTTTCAGTTGTTTGACCCCTAGAGTTAAGGTATGCATTCACCTTGAACACTTCATCTTTGTTTCCAAATGCAATGACTTCCGTTTTTTCCTTATTTAACTGAAGATAGTTCTGGCACATCCAACTATTAATTTCATCAATGCATTGGCAGAGGGAGTCAATGGGGCTGTAGTCATTTGGAGATAAGGCTAGGTAAATCTGAGTATCATCAGCATAGCTGTGGTAGGCAATTTGGTTCTTTCTCATTATTTGACTTAGTGGAAGCATATACAGGCTAAACAAGAGCGGTGCAAGAATTGAGCCTTGTGGGACTCCGCATGTCATGGACGTCCACTTAGACTTATGCTCTCCTAGACTCACATAATAGCCTCTCCCTTCTAAGTATGATAAATCAATTACAATATAGGTAAGGTGTCTTTTTTAATGAACCACTTCTTTAATAAAACAATTACAATATAAGTGTAACTGAAAAAAAAAAAAAAACTTTGCCACCATAATTGTGGTGAGTATTTGCTTCAGTTGAGTTCTTGAGCCTTTAAACAGTTTCTATAAATTTGCATCAAAGCGTATGCATTGTTCAGGACTTTTACTCTTTGGCCCCTGGAAATATATTGAGTTTCAACCAAAAAAAAAAAAAAAAGGCTACATGTATTTTAGGGGCAATAAAATGCATTTTATTCGTTTATTTATTCATTTTACGTCATACTGATTTATAGTGATATTTACTGTATGTCTTGTGCACACTAAACTTTTTCTCAGAGTCATTTACTTTCACTCACAATGCAGAGCAGACAGGGACTTGCATGTAACCTATTTTATTGAGTAGTTTTAATTAATGATATATAAATAAATGTTTATGCATGACATATGACCTGATTTGCACGGATGTCACTTCTATTTCATTTATGATATGAATTTTGCAACGTCATATTGTCACATCAAACCACTTTAAACTGCCCAAAACTAAAATGACAATATCAATAATTTGTCAGTTCTTGTGCAAGTTTTCATGATGTTGATGTGTCTCTAAATTGGATTTGATTGCTGTTTTCATTGAATTAATGAGATAATAACTCTTTTCAATATACTCAAACTCTCTATACTGAGTAAGTTTATTTGTTCATCACTCAAAGTGATTTTGTGAATTCATATTTGTTTAAATGTTTGCAAATGATTAACAGTTGAAAACAGAAATTTTAAGAAGTATTCAAAAAAAGAATTCAAAGATTATATTACATTATTTTCTTAAAGTAATTGAAATTACACTACATATTAAATTTTAAATAGGATAACTTGTAATCTGTAACCTAAATTCTAAAGTAATCTTCTCAATGCTGATTAGTTCTGATGATCAAGGATCATAACTAATAAACAGTGTAAAGATAAGGCCTTTTCCGTGTTGGCAGTAGAAACATAGGATAAGGCATACATTTAAAAATCCCAGCAGTATCAGGTGTGAATCATTAATCGATGTCGAGGAACTTTACTGCCTGTTCAATTGCAGGCCAAACTCCAGCATGAAGCTTTTCAGATTTATTTATTAAGGAAGGAATAATAACCATTCATTATTGCAAAATAAAGCCGGACAACATCCCAGATACAAACTTGTATCACCCTAAAGGGGTTTATTTTATTATAATCACCAGTTGACTGTTCTTGATTCTTCTTATTAATTTGACAAATATATTGATATATTGCTGTGAAATACCGATTTGACTTTAAATTATTATATTATGTAACAATAAAGAAAGCACAGGGTTTCTGCAGGTATCTTCAAATTGAATGTTATGCCTTTTTAATGCCATACACAACCCATGACTGACCACGGATATTATACACACACACATATTTCTTTAGACAAATCCCAAATTCTGAATTGCAACCAGTCAGTTTCACGATGATGCAATGATGAAACTATGTCACTCTGAACTGAATTAGAAATGGCTCAGGAGGCAGCTTAAAATGTAAATTTATTTGGAGATATTTCAAAATTAGCAGGAACTCTAGTTTAAGTTGAGAGCCACAATTATTCAAAAAGCTTGCTTTTGTAAAAGTGTGCGCAAAACAACAAATCAGTAACTGTAGGCTAACCAAAAACAAAAGTGTGCAATTGTAACAAAATGTAATCTCACTGCCACCTCGGAGTTCAGAAAGGGAATGATTTTATTTATAATTGTTTCATAAATCACAAAACAGCTCAGCTTCAACTTTTCAACTTCAATGGTCAACTTTTTAAATGCTCAAACTTAATGTATTCAAAGTAGATACATGTATGCAATAGCCATAGAAACTGCATTTACTTGTTATTTGTCTCTGTCAATTGTCATTTACTGTGTAAGTTAATTAAGGCATGTGCGATTTTAGCTGCAAATGTTAAAATGTAGCTGATTTAGTCCTTGCCACAAGTGAAATATTTGACGGTTTCAGAATCAGGAAACATTGACTGTTCCTTGATTTTGCTACGGTAATGTTAGTGACTACAACATCAGTTGTCATCGTAACGTTATTACTTGTAGATTTATCAGTCACTGTAGGCTGTCTGACTCTCACCGCTGATTTGAGGCCATCACAATGCATGTGGGATTTCACAGCGCTGATTCTCATGGTCCCCAACGCTGCAAACGCTGCAAAATCCCTCAACATTTTTACCTCTAACAGGCTGCAACCGTGTCTTAACATTTTGGTTTTCCAGCCACTTCAGCTGGAACTTACACTTTCCCATTGTTCCTAGGTTCAGATCGGTCCACCGCTGTACAAAATGTCTGTGTCATCTCCACATCACAGCAATTTTGATTCAGAAAGAAACAATTACCAAATTGGTTTCCCATAACGTTACATATCTTGCAACAACAATTTTTTTTATTAATTGTGAAGGTTATATTCAATACATTTATATAAAATTATCTTAAAAACCATGTAATGCCTGTAAGAATCAAATGTAATATCTTTTAATCCCATTTAATGTCGCAAAATCTTTTTAAAGCCCAACAGAAACCCTGTTGGTTGCTGTGTCGTGGCCAAATATAAACTTAAGAGTCCATTTCACATTAAAAGGTTGTGACTGTCCAATCAGAATTAAATATTTCAGAAGGCTTCATAATAATAAACAAGAATAGACCTTAGTGATTGAAACCCCTTCATGAGTTACAGAACAAGATTAAGTTAAGTTCAGTTACAAATGTTCAACATGTCAAATATGCTCGTTCCAGTCATTCTGTCACATATGCTGTCAATCTTGCTTTATTGGCCTCTATCACGCACCTTTGATACCTGATTACAGTAGAGGCCATAACTCTTTATGACATAAACAGTTAACATAATAGATAACAGCTCAGAAAGATACATATATATATATTACACAAGGATAGTCATTCTGTTCACTGTCAGACTTCACGATACAAGCTGCACTGAAAATATGGCCTTATTCTCTGTTTTAATTATTTTAGTGTGTCTGCAAGTCGACAGTGTAAGGAGCGCTATTGGTAAGTCAGTTTTCTGTCTATTTTAAGAACGGCAGCTGAGCCATGCCACTGTTTCTGTAGTTTTTTCAGTATTTCAGACATTTTTTTTTTTTTTATTGAATGCTGAATTTGTCTTGATTTTCTATATACTGCATATAATAACATGTGCTGCTAAATTTAACTAACTCCAGAAACCAATTGCTTGTTGTTTAAGTTTCAACAGAAGTGAACTGTGTAAGTGGAAGTAATGTCGCTCTAGCGAGAGTCGAGGAGGGATTTGATGGTACGATATACCAATATAATATAATATAATATAATATAATATAATATAATATAATATAATATAATATAATATAATGTTTTTATTATTATATTTAATATAAAATAATATTGTTGTTGTTGTTGTTTTCCATTTCAATTTATTGTTAATATTTAGATAAATGAGCCAATAATTAAATAGTATGATGAGTCATAATGCAAGAACATTATCTGGTGTGTATATTTTAGAGTATGTATTTAAATGTGTATTTGATATGGCTTACAGGAGATATAGAGATTATCACTAACATCAGTCCAGATGTTCGTCTTGTTCTGGAGTACCATGTCTGTCTACTTTGTTTGCAATATTTGGAGCTGGTTTACACTGATGGAGACTCAACCGCGACTGTACGGCCCATCAGACCACTGGATCTTGAGGAAATAAGGCAGGTTTGTTCCACGCTCAGTGATCAAGTGCATATATATAGATAGATAATATTGCATTTTTATATATAAATCTCTTTGTATGTTTTATGTTTTCTAGTATGGAGAAGCTTTGTCTTATTCAGTTTCCTGTGTAGGAGGGGTATGTTTATTTAAACAATAACATCATAAATCATTAAATAAGACAACATATTATAGAAATAAAGATTCAGCAAATAACCTTGACTATAGAGTCTTCGTTTTCCATTTCAGGCGAAAAACGTCCGGTCACTATATGTTCTGGATATCAATGACAACCCTCCAATCTTCCAGACCAGTTCATACACCGGCACAGTGTCCGATGTGTGTGTAATCTCACATCTCTACAGCTGCATTGTGTTTGGTCTCAGAGTTCCCTCGCATCTCTTACTAAACCGTGTCTTTCATTCCAGGGGACGCCTGTCGGTTGGGTTTGCAACAGAGTGAAAGCTTTCGATAAAGATGTAAATCTAGAAAACAAAAGAGTTACATATTCTATGCTGGTGAGTCGTGAGGGATTATTATATATCTGATATATGCAATAGGCTTCCTCAAAAGTGCATTAATGGTGAAGGTGAAAGTCAGACAATAAATGAGTGAAACTGCATCCTACATTTGATTTGACCGTGTTCAAGCCCCGACTGTTGTGTGAACCTTACAGATGCTGTTGAGCTCTTGTCTTGGGAACTCTGCACTTTGATCATAAACAAAAATCTTCATTACCAAACAAAACCATTGCACTTTCATGTCCTGTTCCTTATTCTGTTAATATTCATCTGATAAATATCATATGACTTTAAATCCATCAAACTAAATTTAATGCCAATATGGCTCTTAGACTCCAGAGTGTTAAAGCATTGAATGTGTCTAATCTCATGTTTTACAATCACAGAATTGATGCATGCAAATCATTTTTAAAGAAACTAAACGAAATAAAATAATATTGTGTCTGCATGTCCCTGTTTTAATTCATGACTTCTGTTAACAGCCTCCAGTACCAGAACACTTTGGCTTGAGATATAACCCACAACACGATGCTGCTGACATCGAGTTGATTAAGCCTGTGAACTACAACAATGTTAAAAAATACGTCTTCATGGTGGAAGCTAAAGTAAATACAAACTCTCTGACATCCTTCTAGTCTTACATCCATTATTAAACCTCAAAATACTGCTCTAGCCTATAAAGCAAAGCTCATCCAAAACTGGGAACTCTGTCATCATCTAATTACTCGAGGGACACAAAAAGAGATTTTTAGCAGAATGTCCAAGCTATATAGGAACAGCTGTCTTGATGTCTGGAAACTATCATTTTCAATGTCATTAATAGTACAAATTAAAGTAAAGTCAGTGGTTGGATACAGTTTAATCCAATGGACTGAGCTGAGAAACTCATTTCATTGGGTTACAATAAATCACAATTGGAGAGAAATGATTACTTTTGAAAAATTTGAAAGGAGTTTATTATCTTGCAGGATATAGGAGGACTCAGTGGCACAACAACAGTTACACTAACGATTGAAGATTTTGACAACCTAAACCCTTATTTTGATCACTGTCTCTACAAGGCATCCATTGAGGAAAATCAGGTAAATTAACTCGGAGGACAAGATCAATGCTTTAAATACATGTCTGAGCACATGAATAAAACCCTCTTTCTGTCCATGCACAGGTCGGACTCTTCTCGGACATCACTCCTGAGCCCATAAAAGCTCAAGATGGAGACACGGGCATCAACGAGCCTGTAGTTTACAGCATAACATCAGGTACCTGTAACGGATGATTTACAACACACTTACGTCCTAATCTAAACAATAAAATAATCATGAAATGTACTCAAGATCTGAATTACCTTTCTGATAATAACAAAGCATATATTGATATGTTTGTTTCAGTCATTCCAAATGAATATCAGAACAGCTTTGAAATCGACCGAAACACTGGGGTCATCTCTGTGACGGCGGCACTAGACAGAGAGCAAACAGGGCAGATTGCTGTTGTCATACAGGTATCAGATGTTTTTTATGAGTCTGAAGAGATTTCACTACTTTGTTTGTATATTTTTTTCTAAACAGTGTTTCCTTGTAAAATCAGGCAACTCAACAGAATGACGCCAGTAAGACGGCTGATGCTGTTGTACTCGTCACCATTGTGGATGTGACTGACAACCCGCCGAAAATTGACCAGGGGGTCCATTCTTCACACCTTGCTTAATACATACTAGATGATCTGACAGATGCCTGATCTTTTAATCGTGATAACTGATTTCTGGCTGATTTGGTGCTTCAAATAAGTTAGCAGATTTGATTCAAATAACTGGATTAAATTGTCTGAGATTACTTTATGTTGTTGTGTTCATTGGAAAAGGAATATATATATCAATATTCAAAACCATGATCAGCAATGTAGTGGAGATATCAATGTAATGACATCATATAATTAAGATAAAGGAAACGACCCAGACCACAAGATGACATAAAACTGCTAATGGATACTGCCTTTTTTTATCATTGCCAGTTATGTTTCACCATTTTTAGTATTTCTATAGGCTCTGCTTTTTTTCAGTGTCAAGAGTTTTGTAATTAGCCGTTTATTAAAGCTGATTTGCTATACATGAAAACATTAAAGATTCTAAATCCCCAAAGACAAAACAGACTCTGTTTAATTGTGCTCCATAAAAGTAGTTTTAGATTTCAGAATCCTGCGATTAATTATTTTAATAATTAATTAATTAAGCTCTCCATTCAGATCAAGGCATGGCTCATACAAACTATATGTAAGTGTGTGTGTGTGACAGTATAATTATGATATAACAGTTCTTCATTAATAAATATTTCAATGAGCAAAATTGGTTGTGTCCATAATTATAGTTTTACACAACATTATAACTATTTTCAAAATCATTTTAAATGATGATTTTTGGAAATAAGGTACACAAGTAAATATCAGTGGCGGGGACAAACTTTTACACTGTGAAACATCATAGCCCAAATAAGTTATATGTACTTACTTTTCCTCTTTAACTTAAATTGTCATTTTAAGTTTTGGATACTGAACTTAAGTTTATAAGTAATTGAAAATTGAAACGTAAAGAAATGTGTTGTCTTTGAGTTAATGCAGCTGCCTGGAGACCTTACACGAATTTGTGTCGAGAAACACAAAGAATGCGAGGAAGGTGAGTTTTAGGTTTTTTTATTTGTAATGATAAACAAATAATGTTGAGATTTATTGCAAATTTGACTGTGCTTCGTGTATGTAATATGACACCACGTTTTTCCCTCATTAATTCACTGTTTTCCAGAGCCTCAAACGCTAAAAAAATGGTTATATCACATTGGTTCACAGTGCTTATATTTTAGTTGGAATTCAACCTGAAGTCTGCAGGTATTATTATTTATTGCACTCACCGTGCTCCGTGAGTGTAGGGCCGTGGTCAGTTGAGCCGTCGCCTGGATTTTGCTGCATTCTGTTTGTTGATGTAAGGTGTTGCGATACATTAAGCTTCCTAAAAACATCTTTCTCAGGTCTTTGGCCACGCCACGCATTTGTATTCAAAAATAGAAAAATGTTCAAATCCAGTCAGCGGCTGTCTCCAGAGATTTAATGTATTATTTTATCTTCAGTTGATTTCATCTAAGGTTGTGGCTGAAGTCAGTTGTAGTTCTTGTGTTTCTGCTTATCTCTCAGAGCATCAAGTTGAAACAACAAATGATCATTGGTTTAATAAATTGTAAAACAACTTCTTGAGTTGAAACAAAGAGTATCTGTAAGTTGAGTTAACTCACATTTTTAAGGCAGCAGGTGAACTTTCGTTTATAAGTTTAACAACGTGAAATGTTTTACAGTGTAGTTACCACTTCATTTAAAAAGATGTGATATGATCCTGTTTATGTGAAATAAGCTGCTGCTCTAATATATGGACTTGATTGTGCTTTATTGTAAAATAGTTTTTTTTTTCTTTATTTTTAAATTAAATAATTAAAAAGGGCAGAAAAAAATTTAAACATTTCGACATTCAGGCTAACATTTCTTTTTTTACCTAACATAATATATAAATATATAAAGTATATTATATATTATTATGTAAAGTATAATACTATACCCTATAATATAATATCAAATAATATTGTATTGTATTATAGTTATTATATCCAAGTTGTTTGTCTGGAACGCAGCATAAGGTTAACGTCAATAAATGATCATGTACTACAATTAAGAGCCATTCTACAAGGTGACATTTCACCACTTAACAAACAGATAGTGACTCCTGAGCAGCACATAAAGCACGGCTACGTGTGACTGTGTTAAGTGCTTTTTTGGGAAACGCACATGAAACAATAACGAATGATAGCACAATGACTCGCAGAAAACACTTTTAAGCTCTAAGATCAATCGTTATCGGGAAACAGGTTATCGAAAGCCCAGGTTTGTGCAAACACATGATACATTCGTTGTTGTTGTTTTTAAGGTGGTACATGCATACATACATATCTTACATGAGAACCTAAATAAAAATAATAAATAAATAAAAAAAATTATTATCTTTTACTATTATTTTACTATTTTAATTAGTAAGACTTTAATTATGTGTACACAGCAAAATCCCCAGTGTTAATTTAACACTCCCCAGTGTTAGTTTAACACTCTGAGTGTGGACTCATATAAACACTGAAGCAGTGTTAAAAGTAACACTGAAGCAGAGTTGAAGTTAATGAGATAATTAAGAAGTTAATTGAGTTATGATTAAGCATTATTGAAGACACCTGATGTTAACAAGCAGAATCACCAAACGAGAAAATCACAATTTGTGTATAACCATAATAGTGTTCAGTGTTTGCTTTAGCTGGGATCTTGGCTTGTAACTTTTTACTTTTAAAGTTTGTTTGTCAAACCAAGAACAAAAATCATCGTGTGTGCTGATGATTATGTTTTAATGTAATCATTGTTTGACATGATTCACTGAACTCATTTACAGTGTTTTCTCAAATTAAAACTTCCATTATTGATTGTCGTAGCTTTGATTCCACAATGAAAAAGTCTGTATTTTCTATACATTTTGTAGGTTTCTCTTGCGAGTGATTCTGATTTATTTTTAATTAAAGAGTTCTAATTTTAGGCACACACAGATAACAAGAATCAGCGTATGAATCTCAACAACGGTGACAAACAACATATTCAGATAAACAGACCAACTCTGAACATCACAAAACTAGATACAAAATGAACATAAAAACAGCAAAAATAAAATATAGTTAGAATAAAAAGTTAAAAAGACAGTTCAGCTCATAATTTATTCATGCCGCAATGCATGATGGGAGCCATGGATGAGTTTTTATTGGCTACAACATGCTTTTTTGATGGTCACCGTTGTTGTGATGCTCACACTGATTCCTGATGTCTGTGTGTCTAAACAAAAGATTCCTTTTTTACGTAGTACTAACTATTAAAAACATGTCATACTATGTCAGAAATGCTGAGTTGCTTACTTTTCTTCTTCACTTAATTTATGTATGCAGTAAAGAAACTTAAACTCAGGCATTCAGGTCTCTCTATAACAAATAGCTCAAATCACAATCAATGGCACACATGATTGCCTTTGCTGTGGTCCGTCTGTATGATATAATTCAGTCATCACAGCCACATAAAATCTAAAGATAATAACTGAAGGGTCAAGATCCCAACTAAAGCAAACATTGACCACTATAATGGTGATACACAAATTGTGATTTTCTCGTTTGGTGATTCTGCTTGTTAACATCAGGTGTCTTCAATAATGGTCAATTATAACTCAATTAACTTCTTAATTATCTCATTAACTTCAACTCTGCTTCAGTGTTACTTTTAACACTGCTTTAGTGTTTATATGATTCCACACTCAAGAGTGTTAAATTAACACTGGGGATTTTGCTGTGTAGGAATCTGCAACAGTAGATTGATTTATGTACAGATTTGTGCATTTTTGCTCTATATAGAACTGTATAAATAATAGAGATATGCATATGTATTTACATAATACTTGAGAAGGTAATAATTAAAGATGTAGAATGATTTATGGAAATTAATTACAGATCACAGGCAATGATTGATATGTTAGCTGTTTAAGCTGGAAATGACAATGGGGAAAACTGTTTTTATGTCTTAATGTTCTAGTGCCCAGAGATCTGTAGTGTCTGTCTGAGGGGAGAAGTGCACACAGGTTGTGTCCGGGGTGAGAGCGGTCTGTGATGATGTTACCTGCCCGTTTCTTCACTCTGGAGTTGTACAAGTCCTGAAGACTGGGCAGGTGCACACCAGAGGTGGAGAGTCCAGGGGTCAGAAAGTAAAAGTCCTGCCATATTTTTGTTCCACCCATGAACCCAGCAGCTGATTTCACCAGAGGAGGAATCAAGTCATTCCTTTCAAGTCACAAACAAGTCTTGAGTCAAATCCCAAGTCCTCAAAGAGTTAAAGTCAATGAGATAATTAAGTGACTAATTAAATGATAATTCTGCATTAGAGATGAACACCTGCTGTTAACAATCAACATCACTGAAGAAAAGAGAAACACAAGAACTACAATTGACTTTAAGCACAGCCTTGGATGAAATCAACTGGAAGAAAAAAAAAAAAAAAAAAAAAAAAACTTTGTCACCATAATCGTGGTGAATCCACCATCATGGAGATCAGTGTTTGCTTTAGTTGGGCTCTTGACCCTTTTAATAATTCAAAGTAATTTGCTTTTAAACACTTGCTGTTGTGTTACGTAATAAACATTAACACATTGCTGAATTAAAAGCTTGAAGTAGAAAATGTAATTGCCCTTTTTTTATCTAAAACATTTTAATTAACTTCATGAAGTTGTCTCTCTTTGGTTTGTTAAATTATGTTCAGCAATTACTGAACTACAAAAAAGTCCTATTAAACAAATATTATTGTAATGCTTAAATATTGGGGGAAAAAATTGTACAGGCTCGGGATTTTAGACATGAGCACTTATCATATGATCCTCAACAGTGGTTACAATAATTATTCATGCTACAGTGCATAATCGGAGTTTTTACTATGGTGTCACCCAGCATGCACTTCAACTTGAAGTGTTTTGTTGATTGTCACCATTGTTGAGATTCATATGCTGGGTCATGATGTCTGTGTGTCTTATTAGGAAAAGATTTCGAAAAAATGTATATTTATTACATACATTAGGAAATGTATTCATTATAGTGATTAAACCAACGGTTCCACAAGGTAGGTTATTTAAAAACTGAACATTTGTTAATAATAAATACATAAAATTGTTTTGGAAATAAACAGGCTGATGCCTAATAATTACTTCATCATGTAAAAGGAGCTAGTAACGGTTTTCTGCAAAGCACAGATCGCACTGTTTTATAACAGCACATGTACTTTTACAGAGAAATATCTAACATAAGAAACCAAAGGTCAAGAGCCCAACTGAAGCAAACACTGATCTCAATGATGGTGGCATAATTTTAACCAATAAAACATCAGCATCTGATCCTCTGTAACGCACAATAACAGCAGGTGTTCATCACCAATGCGCAATCATCATTTAATTAGTCTCTTAATTATCTCATTGACTTTAACTCTTTGAGGACTTGGGATTTGAGTTGAGACTAGTTTGTGACTTGGAAGGAATGACTTGTTTCCTCCTCTGGTGAAATCAGCTGCTGAGTTCATGGGTGGAGCAAAAATGTGGCAGGACTTTTACTTTCTGACCCCTGGACTCTCCACCTCTGGTGCACACCAATGATCATTTCTGTAGTCCTAACAGTCCGTTGCCATATTCTTAAATCTGATTTGCTGATTTGACAGAGCACAGAACAGACTCAATAATAGCTGAGTAAAACTGTGTCATCTGTGCCTGTGGCAGGTTGAACTTTTTTCAGCTGATGAACAAACTTTGATCTGGCTTAAGAGTTTCAGAAGCTGAATTTATCTCATGAAGTCGCACAGCTCCTCTCGTCTCATTCTTGTCCAGATCAGGCAGCAGTACAGGAAGTGCTTTAGATGTCTTTGCTGTGGAAGTAAAAAACACTGAGGACCATCATGTTCGGAAAGTAATAAAAACTGCCATTAATATAAAGTGATTAACATAATCTTTGTTTTTGGATGATAAATGTCATGCAGGTGCTTGTCATATAATTACAATATCATCATAAAGTTTGATTTATTTCACTAATTCTTTTCAAAAAGGGAAACTTGTATATTTTATACATTCATTAAACAGATTTATATATTTCAAATGTTTATTTCTTTTAAATTAGATGATTATAACTGACAACTGACAAGGAAAATCCCAAATTCAGTATCTCAGAAAATTAGAATATTGTGAAAAGATTCAATATTGAAGACACCTGGTGCCACACTCTAATCAGTTAATTAACTCAAAACACCTGCAAAGGCTTTTAAATGGTCTCTCAGTCTACTTCTGTAGGCTACACAATCATGGGGAAGACTGCTGACTTGACAGTTATCCAAAAGACGACCATTGACACCTTGCACAAGGAGGGCAAGACACTGATAGAGAGGTGAAGGGAAGGAAGATATGGGGTTGAAAAAATAGTACAAGCAATAGGGATAACCGCACTCTGGAGAGCAGGGGTCTCAAACTCAATATACTTGGGGGACGCTGGATGTAGAGTCTGGGTCAGGCTAGGCTGCATCAAGTATTCCACAAAAAAGGAGCACAACTGATCCAATCATCTCAATCTGTATTACTAACAGTTCTTCAACATTAAAGTTTCTTCCAAACATGAACGGTTCCTCTGAATTTGAACAATCCTTTCTGAATCCTTTTTTTTCATGAACATGAATAGTTCTTTGGAACATAGGCTTCTCTTGCCTACTCCTTGCTACCAGAGACCTGACAGTGCTTCCTCTCACACAGCTGAGAAACATTTGGCTTGAGGGAGGAAACAGTTGAAACCCTCAGTATGGCTTGAAGATGCTTATCAGTAAGTCTGGACCTGTACTTTGACTTATTAAAGTTCGTAGTAGAGAAGAGCTTTTCACATAGATAGGTGCTAACAAAAATGCACATTGTCCGTTTGAACATCCCGGAGAGCTCAGGGAAGGTGGATGGCAAATCTCTCAAAAACTCTCCAAGCTTGTCTGTGTTTCCATTCACCTCCCTGAACATGACTTTGAGTTCAGAATTGCACTGCAGGTCAATGAGCTCCATTTGAAGTACAGGAAGAGCATCTTGCACATCAAAGGAGAAGGGGTCAGCAAAAAATTTAAAAGTGGCTCTGTGTGTCTTGAAGTCTGCAAACCTATGATCAAATTCCTCATGTAGCTTCATAATGGCATCAGCAAACTTCTCACCACTGAATGGTGTGCCCACATCCATGATTGCCTTGCATGCAGAGAAATGGCCGTGGTTTGTCTGAGAGAGCTGGGCTTTCCATGACACAAGTTTTGTGGAGAATGCTCTCACATTGTCATAGGCAGCACTGACAAGCTGCCCCTGCTTTCACTTCTGCACGCAACTCAAAAAACCTCTTCAAGACATTTCCCCTACTGAGCCAACGTACCTCTGTGAAATAGAGCACATCCTCATATTCTGACCCTATTTCCTCCAAAAAGGCGCGGAACTGCCGGTGTTTTAAGCCCCTAGATCTGATATGGTTGATGCATTTTACAACAACATACATCACATTGTCAACCCTAAGGCATTTGCTGCAAAGGGCCTGCTGATGGATAATGCACTGCAGAGCAATAGCCTCCTGCACATTCTCCTCTTCCAGTTTTCTTTGAACAAGTGCCACCAGTCCATTTTTCCTTCCTGTCATTGATGGTGCTCCATCGGTTGTTATTCTAACAAACCTTTTCCATGGCAAACCGGCATCCTCAATAGCACCACACAGCAGGCATAATCTCTTTCAAGACTTATTTGTAACTTGGAAGGAATGACTTGGTTCCTCCTCTGCTGAAATCGTATGTTGAGTTCATGGGTGTAAAAAATTATGGCAGGACTTTTACTCTTTGGCCCCTGGACTTCCCACCTCTGGTTCTTTTAGGGCTTTCAACCAAGGAGGTCCTTAAAAGAATATCAAAAGCAGGCATAGAAGTAGCCGACATCGAGATGTACTGCATTCTGAGTCTATTCTATTGTTTTGGCAAATCAAGTATCTCTTTAACCTAGACACCATGTGAGTCCTTTGTCCTATGAACGTTACTTGAAATTAAATGGATTTTCAGGCAAATTACACTCACTCAGTGGATGATCATTTCTATGTTACAGTTAGACATTGTTTTTAAAATGAAAAGGAATTAGTAAATTCAGATTTTAGTTCAGCATGTGTGTTCATATATATAAAATCTTTTCTCATTATAGTCAACGATTGTACCCTTTTTGAAGGGTGAATTTTTGTACTGTTAAATAAAGGAACAAAATTGTCACCACAGGTACAACACTGGTCTCTTAAGGTACAAATCACAAGGGTACAAATTTGTTCCCTATGCCAAGGGTACAAAAGCTGGACCCTTGAGGGTACAGCCCCAGTGACAAGCTATTGTACCCCTAAAGGTACAATTATGTACTTTATTTTCTGAGAGTGTGTGTGCGGCATAATATGCAAATTATATGCATATGGCATATTAGCTGTTACAGAGATGTGTAGGAAAGATGGTTTAGAGTATGTAGTTTACAGTTGCTTACTGAAGGCCTTGATTGAAACCCCACAGCACACTACTGATATTGTATTTACAACTTGTAAAAATGTTCATAGACTGACTAATGATCAATATTTAGTCACTGCCAATGTTTCAGCAGCCATCACAGTCCACTTTATTGGGTTACTGTGTTAAATACTGCAAAATCCTGTCTACATTTTGTAATATTTACGATAGCACCATAAACGGTTGCAGCAGTAGACAGACTCTTTTATTATTATTATTATTATTATTATTATTATTATTATTATTATTATTATTATTATATTAATAGCCATAATTTGTTCAGTAAACTTGTGACGCTATCACACCATAGACATGTTTTAACTGCTCTATTTATTACAATGATATTACACAGCAAAATCCCCAGTGTTAATTTAACACTCTGAGTGTGGACACATATAAACACTGAAGCAGTGTTAAAAGTAACACTGAAGCAGAGTTGAAGTTAATGAGATAATTAAGAAGTGAATTGATCTATAATTGAAACCATTATTGAAGACACCTGATGTTAACAAGCAGAATCACCAAACGAGAAAATCACAATTAGTGTGTCACCATTATAGTGGTCAGTGTTTGCTTTAGTTGGGATCTTGACCCTTCAGATTTTAACTTCAGGTTTCGTGTACAGACAGACCATAGCCAAGGCAGTCTTATGGGTTTGACTGCAGTTTGGACTAACTGTTATGGAGGAACCTGAATGCTTGAGTTAAGGTTTCTTTACTGTGTACATAAATTAGGTGGAAAAAAAGTGATCCAGCATTTTTGCCGTAATATGAAATGTATTTTTTAGTTTAGTCACACAGACATCAAGAATCATCGTGCGCTTCACAACAACGGTGACCTTAAAAAAAGCACGTTGTAGCCAATAAAAACTCATCCATGGCTCTCATCATGCATTGCGGCATGCATAAATTATGAGCTGAAAAGTTTTTTTTTTTTTTTTTACTTTTTATTCTAACTATATTTTATTTTTGCTGTTTTTATGTGCTAGTTTTGTGATGTTCAGAGAAGATGCTGTTTGTCACCGTTGTTGAGATTCATATACGCTGATTCTTGTTATCTGTTGGTGCCTAAAATAAAAACTCTTCAATAAAAAAATATCAGAATCATTTGAAAGAGATGCCTACAAAATGGATAGAAAATACAAACGCTTTCATTGTGGAATCAAAGCTGTTACAATAAACAACGATCGATAATCTTAGAGAAAAGATTGTAAATTAGCTCAGTGATTAAGGTCAAGCAATGATTACATTAAAACACAATCATCAACACCCGATGACTTTTGCTCTTGGCTTAACACACTAATTTTAATTTTAAAAAGTCACAAGCCAAGATCCCAACTAAAGCAAACACTGACCACTATAATGGTGACACACAAATTGTGATTTTCTCGTTTGGTGATTCTGCTTGTTAACATCAGGTGTCTTCAATAATGGTCAATCAAAACTCAATTAACTTCTTAATTATCTCATTAACTTCAACTCTGCTTCAGTGTTTAAAACTGCTTCAGTGTTTACACTGTTAAAAATCGCTGTAAAAAAACGGCCAAATTTCAACAGTAACATACTGTTTTTCATTTAAACGGTACATTCTGGGTAATATTTATCATTTTCGAGAAGGTACACTGTAAAAAATTGTGCCATTAAATAACAGCAATTTACTGGCAGCAGGGGCGCCAGTAAAGTACTGTTAATTTACAGCTTTCAACCATTAATTTACCACTCTTATTTTTTTTTTACAATATTTTACCGTAAATTATACCATGGAAATTAACTCCACTCCCACTGCTTCAAACAGTTCGAGTTTAAAAGCTAGCATTCCTATGATGTTAGCAGAGGTGGACATTCCAGGAGCCAGAAAGTAAAAGTCCTGCCATATGTTTATTCCACCCATGAACCCAGCAGCTGATTTCACCAGAGGAGGAATCAAGTCATTCCTTCCAAGTCACCAACAAGTCTCAAGTTAAATTCCAAGTCCTCAAAGAGTTAACGTTAATGAGATAATTAAGTGACTAATTAAATAAAGATTGTGCATTAGTGATGAACACCTGCTGTTAACAATCAACATCACTGAAGAAAAGAGAAACACAAGAGCTATAACTGACTTTAAGCACAGCCTTTGATGAAATCAGTTGGAAGGAAAATAAAAAATAACTTTGTCACCATAATTGTGGTCAGTATTTGCTTCATTTTGGGCTCTTGAGCCTTTTAACAGTTTTGGTAAGTTTGCTTCTAAGCAAATGCATTACTGTTTCACAACAAACTAGGAGAAAACTCATGCTTTTGAAGCCTGTTTGATCTTGATTCAAATGCATTATTCTTAAAAAACAGTGATATTTTATTATTCATTTCCACCATCATGCTTCAAAATTAAAAGGAAAAGAAAACTGATTAGGATTATGCATTTAGTCATGATCATTTATAATATGATCCTCAACAGTGGTGACAAATAATTAGACATACTGCAGTGCATTATGGGAGTTTTTCATGTATTGCAACATGAAGCATTTTGTTGATTGTCACCATTGCAGAGATTCATATGCTGGTTCTTGATATCTGTGTGTGTCTAAAAAGCACTGGAGTTCAAATTTTGTATGTGTTTCACAGATTTAAAATCTATTCTCTGCTAATGTTAAAGTACCATTTTTTTGTGCTGCAGTTTCACTGGGACAATTTTTCGAATTCTAAACTTCTGAAAAAAGACATTATTCTCAATATAATCACCAGCTCATTGTGCCTTTATGTTTATTTTATACCCCTGATCTCTCATCTCTACACCACATATAGAGCTACAGAGAGAGACTTAGCACAATCAATCAAGGGTCAAGAACACAACTAAACCAAGCACTGATCTCCATGATGGTGGCATCATTTTAACCAATAAAACATCAGCAGCTGATCCTCTGTAATTCTCAACACTACCAGGTGTAAATCATTAATGCACAATTATCATTTAATAAATAACTTAATTATCTCATTGAATTTAACTCTTTGAGGACTTGGGATGTGATTCAAGACTCATTTGTGACTTGAAAGGAATGACTTGGTTCCTCCTCTGGTAAAATCAGCTGCTGAGTTCATGGGTGGAACAAAAATATGGCAGGACTTTTACTTTCTGGCTCCTGGAATGTCCACCTCTGGATGTTAGTACTATGAACTTATTCCATTTGAGTCCACTGAGAAGGAATATTTCTTAATATAATGATGCAAACACTTAATGTGCAGTAATAAAGTAACTAAATACATGACTTTTACTCAAATCACTGCAGCTCATTGTCAGCTGTATTACACATGTATGTGCTGAAGTACTTAACACAGA
Source organism: Carassius auratus (assembly GCF_003368295.1). Classification (NCBI taxonomy): domain Eukaryota; kingdom Metazoa; phylum Chordata; class Actinopteri; order Cypriniformes; family Cyprinidae; genus Carassius; species Carassius auratus. The sequence continues at coordinate 6,923,330 of NC_039243.1, forward strand.
GATCACCACTGCATCAGTGACTCCACATTTACTGCTTTTATATAAAGCAGCAGAAAATCAGAGTTTGTGGCTCATCATTGATTGAAGCACAGGCTCTACTCTCCAGCACAATGGTGAACAACAAAACTACATTAACAGATCTCTCTTGTGCAAACACACATTAATACAGTCAAGTTCAGTATTTACTCTCATTATCAGTGTATGACTTTGCCTAATTTTTTTTTTCTATGGATGTTCACAATTATTTTAGTGAAATTAACTTTTTTTTTTTCATTTGGTAAATCTGACGTTTACATTTTACAGTATATTACTGTTTTTCCTTGACTTAACGGCAACAAACTGTAGAAAAACACTTTTTTTGCTGGCAACCATTAATTTACGGCAAGAAACTGTAGATGAAGTATGTTACTGTTGAAATTTGGCCGTTTTTTTACAGCGATTTTTAACAGTGCAGTAACATACCGTTTTTCATTAAACAGTGCATTCTGGGTAATATTCACCATTTTCGAGAAGGTAGCCTGCACTGTTAAAAATCGCTGTAAAAAAACGGCCAAATTTTGACAGTAACATACTGTTTTTCATTAAAACGGTGCATTCTGGGTAATATTCATCATTTTTGAGAAGGTAGCCTGCTGTTATATATCGTTAATTAACAACGTTCAAAGTCGACACTCAGCGGCTGTGTTTCAAATCACACCCTACACCCTCATTCACTATTCCTTACATGAGTTTACTAATATAGTCCACCTGACAGAGAGAATGAAAACTAATAAGTGAATTGAACTACATGAACTACAACTGACTTCAGCCACAGCTTTAGATGAAATCAACTGAAGATTTAAACAATCAACAAACAGCTTTACCAACTTCACTCATTACTAACCAGACTGACTTTATTTCAGATCAGAGATCAGAGATCAGAGATCAAAAGATCTTACTGAGAATTACAGCGATTTAGATGATAATGTTACTGTTTCGTTTGACGTTACCATTGTGGAGATCAGTGTTTCGGGCTACTGACCCTTGTCTTTTGTACTTTAAATTTTGTTTATTTGCTGTATTTGTATCTTTGTGATACATCTGTTACAGCAGTATTAATTTTGATAGTCAAGTGATTATGGCTGTTTCTGTCAGGCTTGATCTATTAGACTGACTTAAAGTGTTGCAATAGTAATCAAATATTTAAAAAATAAGTTAAAAAATATTTTGGACAGCAGTCCCCACAACACTCAAAGAGAGAAATCAACAATCAGCATATGAATCTCAACAATGGTGACAATCAAAAGGTTCATGATGCAATGCATGCTGGGTACCAGCACAGGATAAAACTCATCCATGACTCCCAGCATGCATTGCGGCATGAATAAATTATGCCCCTGAATTGTTCACTTATTTACTTGAATTATTATGTGCTTATCATTTTGCATTTGTCTTAAGTTTTAGAAGCATGTTTTGTGATGTTCAGAACTGATCTGTTTATTTATTTTGTGGATTGTCACCATTGTTGTGATTCATACGCTGATTCTTGATCTTTTTTTCTAAATTTCAGCAAGGGTTTTTTTTTATTATGAGTGAAACGGTCTTTCATGACTTATGGCTCAGCAGTGTATCTTCTTATGCTGTAGTATCAATAAGAGAAAAGACATGGGATTAATTCAGAGATAATAGTGTTTGTTCTTGTCAATCTATAAACAACAATACCAGATTTTTTTTTCTTCTGTGAACATTTGTTTTGCTATAACAATTTCCAAAGGCGCATTGTTATAACATGCAAAAAAAAAAAAAAACTTAGTTGTTGAAAAGTCACGTTCAAGAGCCCAACTAAAGTAAACACTGATCTCCATCATGGTAGTGAAAAACATCTAAACCTATTTAACTCTCAATAAGAAATTCTGTAGACATATGACAGAAATAAAGTCAGTCTGGTTAATAATGTGAATCTGGTAAAGCTGTTTTAGTAGTTGTTTAATCAGATCTTGAGAGATTTGATGTATTCTTTTATTCAGTTGATTTCATCTAAGGCTGTGGTTGAAGTAATTTGTAGTTCTTGTGTTTCTCTTTCCTTCAGTGATTCTGCAGGTGTTTATCACTAATGCTCAATCATCAATTAATCACATAATTATCTCATTAACTTCACTAATTCAGTGTTACTCTAACACTCTGTAGTGTGCAGACATTATAAGTGTTCATTTAAAACTGAGGATTTTGGTGTGGGGTTTAAAGGGTTAAATATTTAAGATGAAGAAAAAACAGCATGTAACATAATTTAACAGTAATAAACTGTAATTAATTTACAGGAAACAAACTGTAGAAAAACAGTTATTTACTGGCACCCCTGCTGCCAGTAAATAACTGTTTTTCTACAGTTTCTTGCCGTAAATTAATGGTTGCCAGTAAAAACAGTGTTTTTCTACAGTTTGTTGCCATTAAGTCAAGGAAAAACAGTAATATACTGTAAAATGTAAACGTCAGATTTACCAAATGAAAAAAAAAAGTTAATTTAACTAAAATATTTGTGGACATCCATAGAAAAAAATTATGCAAAGTCATACACTGATAATGAGAGTAAATACTGAACTCGACTGTATTAATGTGTGTTTGCACAAGAGAGATCTGTTAGTTTAATGTAGTTTTGTGGTTCACCATTGTGCTGGAGAGTAGAGCCTGTGCTTCAGTCAATGATGAACCACAAATTCTGATTTTCTGCTGCTTTATATAAAGACAGTAAATGTGGGTCCGCTGATACAGTGGTGATCTCTGTGTTGAGTATTTCAGCACATACATGTGTGCTATAGCTGACAATGAGCTGCAGTGATTCGAGTAAAAGTCATGTATTTAGCTACTTTATTACTGCACATTAAGTGTTTGCATCTTTATATTAAGAACTATTCCTTCTCAGTGAAATCAAATGAAATAAGTTCATAGTACTAACATCGTAGGAATGCTAGTTTTTATGCTTAACGGCACAATTTTTTACAGTGTGCTGCTATATATCGTAAATTAACAACGTCCAAAGTCGACACTCAGCGTCTGTGTTTCCAATCACACCCTACATCCTCCTTCACTATTCCCTACATGAGTTTACTAATATAGTCCACCTGACAGAGAGAATGAACACTAATGAGTGAATTCAGACACTGATGAACAGCAGCTGTTAACGAGTAGAATAACTCAAGAAAAAAGAAACAAGACAAACACATGAACTACAACTGATTTCAGCCACAGCCTTAGATTAAATCAACTGAAGATTTAAACAATCAACAAACAGCTTTACCAACTTCACTCATTACTAACCAGACTGACTTTATTTCTATCAGATCAGAGATCAAAAGATCTTACTGAGAATTACAGAGCTTTAGATGATAACGTTAGTTTCGTTTAGCGTCACCATTGTGGAGATCAGTGTTTGCTTTAGTTGGGCTCCTGACCCTTGACTTTTTTACTTTAAATTTTGTTTCAGTGCTGTATTTGCATCTGTATGGTACATTTTTTACAGCAATATTAATTTTGATGGTCGAGTGATTATGGCTGTTTCTATCAGGCATGATCTACTAGACTGACTTAAAGTGTTGTTATAGTAGTCAAATATTAGTTTGGTTTTGAAATATTTGAGTGAATTACACAATTTTTTTTGTTTCTTCAATTTTATGAGAGTGAACCGTGCTGTGATAATCTGAACATACTTTTTAACAACAGATTGAGTTTTAAATATTTTGGGCAGCTGTGTCCGCAACACTCAAAGAGAGAGATCAACAATGGTGACAATCAAAAGGTTCATGATGCAATGCATGCTGGGTACCAGCACAGGATAAAACTCATCCATGACTCCCAGCATGCATTGTGGCATGAATAAATTATGACGCTGAATTGTTCACTTATTTTCTTGAATTCTTATGTGCTTATAATTTTGCTTTTGTCTTAAGTTTTAGTAGCATGTTTTGTGATGTTCAGAACTTATCTGTTTATTTATTTTGTGGATTGTCACCATTGTTGTGATTCATACGCTGATTCTTGATGTTTCTGTCTAATTTTCAGCTAAGGTTTTTTTTATGAGCAAAATTTTCTTAACAGTCTTTCATTACTTAAGGCTCAGCAGTGTTCCTTCTTTTGCTGTAGTATCAATATTCAATAAGAGAAGGGATACAGGATTGGATCAGAAATAATAGAGTGTTTGTTCTTTTCAATCTATAAGCAACAATACCAGGATTTTTTCCCCCGCTATAACAGGTTCCAAAGATGCATTGTTACAGCATGTAAACAAAACAAAAAAAAAACTTAGTTGTTGAAAAGTCACGTTCAAGAACCCAACTAAATTAAACACTGATCTCCATCATGGTAGTGAAAAAAAAAACACCTAAACCTATTTAACTCTCAATAAGATCTTCTGTAGACATCTGACAGATATAAAGTCAGTCTGGTTAGTAATGTGAATCTGGTGAAGCTGTTTTAGGAGTTGTTTATTCAGATCTTGAGAGATTTTATGAATTATTTTATTTCAGTTGATTTCATCTAAGGCAGTGGCTCAAGTCAGTTGTAGTCCTTGTGTTTCTCTTTCCTTTAGTAATTCTGTTTGTTAATAGCAGGTGTTCATCACTAATGCTCAATCATCAATTAATCACAGAATTATCTCATTAACTTAACTGATTCAGTCTTAATCAAACACTCTGTAGTGTGCACACATTATAAGTGTTCATTTAAAACTGAGGATTTTGTTGTGGGGTTTAAAGGGTTAAAGATTTAAGATGAAGAAAAAACAGCATGAAACATAATGTAGCAGTAATAAACTGTAATTAATTTACAGGAAACAAACACCCCTGCTGCCAGTAAATAACTGTTTTTCTACAGTTTGTTGCCGTAAATTAATGGTTGCCAGCAAAAAAAGTGTTTTTCTACAGTTTGTTGCCGTTAAGTCAAGGAAAAACAGTAATATACTGTAAAATGTAAATGTCAGATTTATCAAATGAAAAAAAAATGTGTGTTTGCACAAGAGAGATCTGTTAGTTTAATGTAGTTTTGTTGTTCACCATTGTGCTGGACAGTAGAGCCTGTGCTTCAGTCAATGATGAGCCACAAATTCTGATCTTTTGCTGCTTTATATAAAGACAGTAAATGTGGATTCTCCTGATACAGTGGTGATCTCTGTGTTAAGTATTTCAGCACATACGTGTGAGCTGCAGTGATTTGAGTAAAAGTCATGCATTTAGTTACTTTACTATTACACATTAAGTGTTTGCAGTTTTATATTAAGAAATATTCCTTCTCAGTGGACTCAAATGAAAGAAGTTCATTGTACTAACATCATAGGAATGCTAGTTTTTAAACTTGAACTGTTTGAAGCAGTGGGAGTGGAGTTAATTTCCATGGTAGAATTTACGGTAAAATACTGTAAAAAAAATTAAGAGTGGTAAATTAATGGTTGAGAGCTGTAAATTAACAGTACTTTACTGGCACCCCTGCTGCCAGTAAATTACTGTTATTTAACGGCACATTTTTTTACAGTGATGTGTCCACACTCAGAGTGTTAAATTAATTAAATTACTGTTATTTAACGGCACAATTTTTTTACAGTGTATATGTGTCCACACTCAGAGTGTTAAATTAACACTGGGGATTTTGCTGTGTATGTATTGTAAAGCTATAATTGGTTTACATGTGCTTAGGTCATTTTTATGCCTCTTAGCCATCTGAGTGTGTGTATGTCTTTAAGAACTGTACTTTTGGCTTTTCATGTGATCAGTCTGAAAACTCCTGAACTCCTTGTTTGCATGTGTCAATGTTTACGAATAGAATAAAATAAATGGACAAATTTAATTTGATATTCCCATGATTCATTTATATTTGAATTTAAAGTTTGAGAAGGAAACAGTGGAGTTTGCTTATATTTCTTCAGCAGACTGGTGGACAGATAACATCTCTTAAATCATCTCAACACACACAGATACTGGAATAGTTAAGCAGTCATTTGTGTCTGTGAGAATCAGCTTACATCATCAGGTCAGATCTTTCTGCTAATGATGATGAACAATCAGTAATACATTTCAATCATATATATATATAACATAATATATCACAGTGCTAAATTTCCTACACCTTCTACCTTATTTTATTTATAATAAAATTTGAGCTTCTTAATTATATTTAAGTATATGTTTATTGTATATATGTTAAATACATTACAAACAAATTACTAACATAATAATAATAAAAAAACAAATAAAAGAGAAATAATTTGCAAGCTTGTTTGTTTAGAGGCATCACAGGCAAGTCTGCTGGCAGAGGAGTAGCTGTTCCTCAGCATCTGGTTTCCTCATTGCCCTTCAGTCCCTTATAGACAGCAGGTGGATTCCAATGTCTGGTGATGTCATAAGGTCGGGAAATTCCCTCAGAAGCCTTCCATTTCCTTACCTTTCTCCTCCAGGACTTTCTTCTTAGATGCCTCCTGCACTGCGTCTGCAACACAGCATTCTACAGTAACATCCTTTTTTCTTCATTTTTCTTTATCAAAGCTCTTACTAATACATGTATTATTTCTAGCTTATATATGCTATAAATATTCGCTCAATAAATGCTTAAAATAATTACAATTTAAGTGTGGTGTCTTTCTTAATGAACCACTTCTCTAATAAAACAATTACAATATAAGTGTGGTGTATTGCTTAATAAATCACTTCTCTAATAAAACAATTACAATATAAGTAAGGTGTCTTTTTTTAATGAACCACTTCTCTAATAAAACAATTACAATATAAGTGTAACTGAAAAAAAAAAAAAAAAACTGTGCCACCATAATTGTGGTGAGTATTTGCTTCAGTTGAGCTCTTGAGCCTTTAAGCAGTTTCTATAAATTTGCGTCAAAGCCAGGTGTTCAGGACTTTTACTCTTTGGCCCCTGGAAATATATTGAGTTTCAACCAAAAAAAAAAGGCTAAATGTATTTTAGGGGCAATAAAATGCATTTTATTCATTTATTTATTCATTTTACGTCATACTGATTTATAGTGATATTTACTGTATGTGTTGTGCACACCAAACTTTTTCTCAGAGTCATTTACTTTCACTCACAATGGAGAGCAGACAGAGACTTGCATGTAACCTATTTTATTAAGTAGTTTTAATTAATGATATATAAATAAATGTTTATGCACGACATATGAACTGATTTGCACGGATGTCACTTCTATCTCATTTATGATATGTATTTTGCAACGTCATATTGTCACATCAAACCACTTTAAACTGCCCAAAACTAAAATGCCAATATCAATAATTTGTCAGTTCTTGTGCAAGTTTTCATGATGTTGATGTGTCGCTAAATTGGATTTGATTGCTATTTTCATTGAATTAATGAGATATTAATTATATACGGAGTAAGTTTATTTGTTCATCACTCACTTCAATCACACATTCATTGATTTTGTGAATTCATATTGGTTGTAATGTTTGCAAATGATTAACAGTTGAAAACATAAATTTTAAGAAGTATTCAAAAAAAGAATTCAAACATTATATTACATTATTTTCTTAAAGTAATTGAAATTACAGTACATATTAAATTTTAAATAGGATAACTTGTAATCTGTAACCTAAATTCTAAAGTAATCTTCTCAATGCTGATTAGTTCTGATGATCAAGGATCATAACTAATAAATAGTGTAAAGATAAGGCCTTTTCCGTGTTGGCAGTAGAAGCATAGAATAAGGCATACATTTAAAAATCCCAGCAGTATCAGGTGTGAATCATTAATCAATGTCGTGGATCTTTCAATTGCAGGCCAAACTCCAGCATGAAGCTTTTCAGATTTATTTATTAAGGAAGGAATAATAACCATTCATTATTGCAAAATAAAGCCGGACAACATCCCAGATACTAACTTGTATCACCCCAAAGGGGTTTATTTTACTATAATCACCAGTTGACTGTTCTTGATTCTTCTTATTATTTTGACAAATATATTGATATATTGCTGTGAAATACCGATTTGACTTTAAATTATTATATTATGTAACAATAAAGAAAGCACAGAGTTATACGAAAGGCATAAAGCACAGCGTATGAAGCTTGCTTTTGTAAAAGTGTGCGCAAAACAACAAATCAGTAACTGTAGGCTAACCAAAAACAAAAGTGTGCAATTATAACAAAATGTAATCTCACTGCCACCTCGGAGTTCAGAAAGAGAATGATTTTATTTATAATTGTTTCATAAATCACAAAACAGCTCAGCTTCAACTTTTCAACTTCAATGGTCAACTTTTTAAACGCTGAAACTTAATGTATTCAAAGTAGATACATGTATGCAAGAGCCATAGAAACTGCATTTACTTGTCATTTGTCTGTGTCAATTGTCATCTACTGTGTAAGTTAATTAAGGCATGTGCGATTTTAGCTCCAAATGTTAAAATGTAGCTGATTTTGTCCTTGCCACAAGTGAAAGATTTGACGGTTTCAGAATCAGGATACATTGCCTGTTCCTTGATTTTGCTACGGTAATGTTAGTGACTACAACATCAGTTGTCATCGTAACGTTATTACTTGTAGATTTATCAGTCACTGTAGGCTGTCTGACTCTCACCGCTGATTTGTGGCCATCACAATGCATGTGGGATTTCACAGCGCTGATTCTCATGGTCCCCAACGCTGCAAAATCCCTCAACATTTTTACCACTAACAGGCTGCAGCGTGTCTTAACATTTTGGTTTTCCAGCCACTTCAGCTGGAACTTACACTTTCCCATTGTTCCTAGGTTCAGATCGGTCCACCGCTGTACAAAATGTCTGTGTCATCTCCACATCACGGCAATTTTGATTCGGCAAGAAACAATTACCAAATTGGTTTCCCATAACGTTACATATCTTGCAACAACAATTTTTTGTATAAATTGTGAAGGTTATATTCGATACATTTATATAAAATTATCTTAAAAACCATGTAATGCCTGTAAGAATCAAATGTAATATCTTATGTATGTATGAAGCACTTTATTCAGCAGAGATCATAAACATGAGTAAGTCTCTTTTTATTTATTTGTACTAGTTTTCACATAACGTGTAAACATTATACTAGTTAGACTTTTTCCAAATACTTTTTCCCAACTATAATTCCTGACTAAATGTATAATCAAGTGAAACATTATGAAGTTTCAATAACAATATACAATACTATACCATTCAAAAGCTTGATGTAAATAATATAAATGTGACAAATAGAGATAACTCTAACAAATGTAAAAACAATGCAGTTCTTTCAATTTATTCCCCCTAAAAAAAAAAAAACTGAAAAATATTCTCAGCTCTTTTCAACATTAATAATAATGATGATGATAATAATAATAATAATAAATGGGGTTTTTTTTGGTAGAAAATAAGATTGTTAAAAGGATTTCTGAAGGATTGTGTGACTGGAGTAAGGATGCCTAAAAATTTGTTTGAAAGTCAGCTTTGATTGTCCCTAATAAACTGTTTAACTGCTCCCCCAAGTGGATATTAAATTATGTTGTGGGATAATTAAATATATTCTTAATAAACTACAAACATAAAATTATATACTTTTATTTTGTTCTCACATTCTTTCTTCCTCCCTCACAGTGGCACAGTTGAATGAGAGGCTCATTATGCAGCTCATTATGCAGGCCTTTGTCTTCTCAGGTGTAAATCACAATGATATTCATGATAGTTGACGCCTACTCGCATATGACTTTTACCAACAAAAAGTGTCTTAGAAAATTTAAATCAATATATTGTTTTCTGTGAATGAGTAAACAAGATGATTTTCACATCATTCAGAAAGAAAAATTCTAGGCTACAAGCTCCAGTTCTCAACAGTCCCGGGAACCAATGTTATGTATGTGTTTTATGGCCTTATTCAAGTGATTTAACATTTTTAGTTTTTCACTAACCATGCATAACATTTTTTTTCTCAAAAATACAATCATGTACATGCATGCATTTCATATATTATTATAGCCCAGTTTGTGCTGATTACAGTGATATTAGACTTTACCCATTTAGATATTTATAAGAAACTGAAAAAAGCACAAATATCAGGGCATGACAAAACTTCTCCAGGCACCAAAAATACCCTTAGACTCCAGAGGGTTAATCCCATTTAATGTCGCAAAATCTTTTTAAAGCCCCACAGAAACCCTGTTGGTTGCTGTGTCGTGGCCAAATATAAACTTAAGAGTCCATTTCACATTAAAAGGTTGTGACTGTCCAATACGAATTAAATATTTCAGAAGGCTTCATAATAATAAACAAGAATAGACCTTAGTGATTGAAACCCCTTCATGAGTTACAGAACAAGATTAAGTAAAGTTCAGTTTAAAATGTTCAAAATGTAAAACATGCTCGTTCCAGTCATTCTGTCACATAAGCTGTCAATCTTGCTTTATTGGCCTCTATCATGCACCTTTGATACCTGATTACAGTAGAGGCCATAACTCTTTATGGCATAAACAGTTAACATAATAGATAACAGCTCAGAAAGATACATATATATATATTACATTCTGTTCACTGCCAGACTTCACGATACAATCTGCACTGAAAACATGGCCTTATTCTCTGTTTTAATTATTTTAGTGTGTCTGCATGTCGACAGTGTAAGGAGCGCTATTGGTAAGTCAGTTTTCTGTCTATCTATAAAGGTTAAAACATACTGGGGAAAATTAGATTTTAGTTTTGATAATGTCAAGTTTCAGTAACTCTGATTTACTGCTGTAAAAATTTAAGAACGGAAGCGGAGCCATGCAACTGTTTCTGTAGTTGTTTCAGTATTTCAGACCAATTTTTTCATAGAAAGCTCAATTTGTCTTGATTTTTTATATACTGCATATAATAACATTGTGTGCTGCTGAATTTAACTAACCCCAGAAACCAATTGCTTGTTGTTTAAGGTTCTACAGAGGTAGACTGTGTAAGTGGAACTTATGTCACTCTAAATACTGTCGATGAGGAATTTGAAGGTACGATATGCCAATATACTGTATTATCATATCATAATGTTTTTTTTATGATATTTAATATAAAATAGTATTGTTGTTGTTGTTTTTCCATTTCAATTTATTGTTAATATTTAGATAAACGAGCCAATGATGAAATGGTATCATGGGAGTCATAATGCAAAAACATTATCTAGTGTGTATAATTTAGAGTATGTATTTAAATGTGTATTTGATATGGCTTACAGGAGATATAGAGATTATCACTAACATCAGCCCATATGTTCGTCTGGTTCTGGAGCCGTATATGTGTAGCCTTTGTATGAAATATTTGGAGCTGGTTTACTCTGATGGAGACTCAACTGCTATTGTACGGACCATTAAACCACTGGATCTTGAGGCAATAAAGATGGTTTGTTCACGCTCAATGATCAAGTGCCTATAGATAGATAGATATTGCATTTTTATATATAAATCATTTTGTATGTTTTATGTTTTCTAGTCTGCAGATGCTGTGTATTATTCAATATCCTGCGTAAGAGGGGTATGTTTATTTAAACAATAACATCATAAATCATTAAATAAGACAACATATTATAGAAATAAAGATTCAGTAAATAACCTTGACTATAGATTCTTCATTTTCCATTTCAGGCGATAAACACCCGGACACTATACATTGCGGATATCAATGACAACCCTCCGATCTTCCAGAGCAAATCATACACCGGCAGAGTGTCCGATGTGTGTGTAATCTCACATCTCTACAGCTGCATTGTGTTTGGTGTCCGAGCTCCCTCGCATCTCTTACTAAACAGTGTCTTTCATTCCAGGGGACGCCTGTAGGTTGGGTTGTGCAGAAAGTGACAGCTATTGATAAGGATATGACTCTAGAAAACAAAAGACTTACATATTCTATACTGGTGAGTCGTGAACAATTATTATATATTTGATATATGCCATAGGCTTCCTCAAAACTGCATTAATGGTGAATGTTCACCCAGCTAGAATTTTTTTTTTTTGTTCTAAAAATGTTCTAAGAACATTACCATTGTTCTAACAATGTTTTTAGCGGGTAGTTTTATTTTTGTTCCCAGAACATTCTCTCAAAAGATAGGATAACGTTCTCTAAAAACATTCTAAATATTTTGATTAATAACATTATTAGAACATTACCCCCTAACATTCTAAGTAAGATTTAAGCAGAGGTTTAGATGTTGATGTCTGTTTTAAAGTAATAGTTTGATTTGATGTCACCATAATGGTGGTACGTGTTGGCTTTAGTTATGTAATTTGACACTTGTCTTGGCAGTGTTGATCTTTAGCTGCTGTATTTTTTTATTGTGGCAAAAACAGCAAGAGGACATGTGGATGATGCTGATGGATAAGACATCACCACATATGTGGTCTGGTTACATGGTTTTACCCAGTTTAATGAATATTGTTAGTTGGTATTATTTATTAAAGTGACTCAATGGGTCAACAGCCTGAGACCCAGCTAAATTTAAAGTAGATAATTTCAAGAATTCTAGAAAAAAATTTTTGTCTTTGTCACACAAACATCAAGATTCAGTGTATGACTCTCAACAATGGTCACATGCTTCATGCAGCAATGTACAGTCTTGTTCAAAATAATAGCAGTACAATGTGACTAACCAGAATAATCAAGGTTTTTCGTATATTTTTTTATTGCTACGTGGCAAACAAGTTACCAGTAGAGAGAAGATGAGAGTAAAATTGTTCTTTTTGGGTCCAAGGGCCACAGGCAGTTTGTGAGACGACCCCCAAACTCTGAATTCAAGCCACAGTACACAGTGAAGACAGTGAAGCATGGAGGTGCAAGCATCATGATATGGGCATGTTTCTCCTACTATGGTGTTGGGCCTATTTATCGCATACCAGGGATCATGGATCAGTTTGCATATGTTAAAATACTTGAAGAGGTCATGTTGCCCTATGCTGAAGAGGACATGCCCTTGAAATGGTTGTTTCGACAAGACAATGACCCAAAACACACTAGTAAACGGGCAAAGTCTTGGTTCCAAACCAACAAAATTAATGTTATGGAGTGGCCAGCCCAATCTCCAGACCTTAATCCAATTGAGAACTTGTGGGGTGATATCAAAAATGCTGTTTCTGAAGCAAAACCAAGAAATGTGAATGAATTGTGGAATGTTGTTAAAGAATCATGGAGTGGAATAACAGCTGAGAGGTGCCACAAGTTAATTGACTCCATGCCACACAGATGTCAAGCAGTTTTAAAAAACTGTGGTCATACAACTAAATATTAGTTTAGTGATTCACAGGATTGTTAAATCCCAGAAAAAAAAAATGTTTGTACAAAATAGTTTTGAGTTTGTACAGTCAAAGGTAGACACTGCTATTTTTTTGAACACACCCCTTTCAACTAATTGCCCAATTGCACAGCCTTAAGATCGTGCATATCATGAATGCTGGGTCTTGTTTGTTTTCTGACAATCTACTGAACCTACTGGTAACTTGTTTGCCACGTAGCAATAAAAAATATACTAAAAACCTTGATTATTCTGGTTAGTCACATTGTACTGCTATTATTTTGAACAAGACTGTATTATGGGTACATCGTACAAAACTCATCCATGGCACCCAGAATGCATCTGGGTTACATAGAGGTTCATGAAAAAAGTAATTTAAAAACAATAGACAAAAATATATATGATATAAATCTGCAGGATCCTATGTGTTGCAACATTTGCTATAGTCACTTGCAGTAAATTAATAGCATAGACTAAACTCAAATTGGATGCAAATTGACATGATGGCGCCGATGTCTTTGGCATGCCGTCTGCAGACCGCCTTGTTGCTATCTTTTGTACCTGCTATGTTTTTATATATGTCTCATTTAGTTTTATATTGTAATGCTATATTGGTCTATGACCGTTTATCACTTTTAAACATCCGTAGCATGGTCACTGCCTGGCCTAACGTTAGGTGCGATGTTTGTGGACCGCGTTTCGAGCTTCCACCCTGTCCATCTCTCCCCCTGCATACCTGTGCCAGCTCCAGGTCGATCTACCACGCCCTATTATACCCGGATTCCTCTCTGCACCTGCTCGGATTTACAGTCACCCTGGCAGTGGTGGAGCTAATCTTCACAACCTTCGCTCGCTGTGCCGAGAAACACAGCCAGCATCTGTTTCATCGCGGCTGAAGTTCGCGCTCATTAACGCCCGGTCTCTGGTAAACAAAACTTTCATTTTAAATGACTTTTTTGCCTCTCAAACCCTGGATTTCTTGTGTGTTACTGATACTTGGACAAAGCCCGGCGAGTTATCTCTGTTTTCGGAACTGGTGCCCCGCGGCTGTCACTTCTTAAACTCCCCGCATTTGTCTGGCCGCGGTGGAGGTCTTGTTTTTAAAAATACTCTTCATTGTCGATCTCTACCTACCGGCTCCTACCACAGTTTTGAGGTGCAATTGTTACAATTAGTCTTAGTTAACCCCATTGCCATAGCTCTAATTTATCGTCCTCCTCAGCAAAATAAGGACTTTCTAAGTGAGCTTGCTGCTCTAATGGGTGATCTAGTTATCAAACACGACAAAATATTACTGCTGGGTGATTTCAACATTCACGTTTGCTGTACTTCGAAACCATATTCAGCTGAATTTCTAAATATGATTGAGTCTTTTGACTTTACTCAGTGGGTTTCTGGTCCAACACATATCCATGGCCACACCCTTGATTTGATTTTAACCCATGGTTTCTCTATTTCAAATATAGAAAACAACAGTGCATCTTTCTCTGACCACATGCCTGTACTTTTTACTGTTCCTCTCACTGGACGCACACTTAAAAATCCATCACTGGCACGTTTAACTCGTTGTCTTACCCAACGCTCTAGTGAAGATTTTTCCACAGCCTATCACGATGTACGTAACTGCCTGGAATCTGTCTCTACCCTCCATAACCTGGATGCTGATGCACATCTTAATCTTTTTAATTCCACCTGCGCAAATTAATTCTATTGCACCTTTGAGGTACAAAAATCACAAGCCTGCACCAGTGCCCTGGCACACTGACACTACACGTACCCTTAGACGGGTATGTAGACAGGCGGAGCGACAATGGAAAAAGGAACGTCTGCAGGTTTCGTATGAAATCATGCAAAATAACTATAAGGTGTTTCAGAAAGCTGCAAAGTCTGCAAAATGCAAACATTTTTCTGAACTTATTTCTAATAATTGCCATAAACCTCAATTTCTCTTTGCTACTATCAACTCTGTTTTAAATCCCCCTGTGCATCCCACCTTAGAGCCCTCTGCTGCTCTCTGTGACAATTTTGCAAAGTTATTTGTTGATAAGATCACAATTTTAAGATCTCAATTGTCTAACTCAGTGTATACACATGATGTTCCATTATGTTCCTCCATCTGGTCTGAGTTTGAGTCGACTGATCGGGACACATGTAATGAAATTATTGGTCATTTAAAACCCACTATCTGTCCACAGGATGTTATTCCACCTTCTTTCCTTATGCAAATTATGGACACAGTTGGACCGGGCCTGTTACTTTTAATTAACAAATGACTGTCAACTGGTTCCTTCCCTAACAGTCTGAAAGTTGCTGTGGTGACGCCATATTTTTAAAAAACTAATCTCGATCCTTCCACTCTTTCTAACTATCGTCCTATTTCTAATCTACCTTTTATTTCGAAGATCCTTGAGAGAGTTGTACTGGTTCAACTACAATCATACTTATCTGCAAATTCTCTCCATGAAACATTTCAATCTGGTTTTAAAGCTCTACACAGTACTGAATCTGCTCTTTTAAGAGTGTCAAGTGATATTTTCACTGAAACTGACTCTGGGAAATCAATGGCCTTAGTCTTATTAGATTTGAGTTCTGCATTTGACTTAGTTGACCATGAGGTCCTGTTGCGACGTCTGGAGACATCCGTGGGTTTTCGAGGCGTTGTCTTGCAGTGGTTCCGCTCTTATCTGAATAGATGTTTTAGTGTCCGTATTGGTCATCAATCCTCCACTAGTGTACCTCTGAACTGCGGAGTCCCACAGGGATCAATCCTTGGCCCCATATTGTTTATTCTGTATCTGTTACCTCTGGCTTCCATCTTTAATAAATATGAAGTATCCTTCCATTTGTATGCCGACGATACTCAGATTTATTTTCCTTTAAAACATAATGATAAAAATGGTCTACAACCCTTGTTTGCCTGTTTAAGTGATCTTAAACTTTGGCTTTCAAGTAGCTTTCTAAACCTAAATGAAAATAAAACTGAAATAGTTATCTTCGGGCCCAAGGAAAACTGTGTGTTTGATGTTGAGCGTGGTTCTTTTGCACCGTATGAAACTCACTGCGCAAGAAATCTGGGCTTTCTGTTTGACCACAACTTAAAATTTGAGAAACAGATCAGTGCTGTTGTAAAGTCATGCTTTTTTCAGCTTCGCCAACTCTCTAAAGTGAAACCGTTTTTAACTCAGAGTAATCTTCAAATAGTGACTCACGCATTCGTAACATTACGACTAGACTACTGTAATTCACTTTACTTTGGTCTATCTCAGTCTTCTCTCTCTCGCCTACAGCTAGTGCAAAACGCAGCAGCTAGACTACTCACTGGGACATGCAAGTATGAGTCGATAACCCCTATTTTTTTAAACTCCATTGGCTACCTGTTAAATTTATAATTGATTAATATTTTACTTTTTGTGTATAAAGCTCTTAACAATTTGGCCCCTCTGTACGGACAGAGCAGATCAGTCAGGTACACTCCTTCTCGTACTTTGAGATCCAGCGATCACTGTCTTCTTATCGTGCCTAGATCCAGGCTTAAAAAACGAGGTGACCATGCTTTTGCGACTGCAGGCCCAAAACTTTGGAACAGTCTGCCTCTCTATATCAGACTGGCTCCTTCAGTTTCCATCTTCAAATCTTCTTTAAAGACTTTTTTGTTTTCTCTTGCTTTTGATGCTCATTGATTCTGATACGATTACTGCTTATTTTTTCTTTTTGTTTTCTTTTTATTTTTTCAATTGTTTCTTTTGTCCGGTACTGCTCGGCATTTTATTATCTGCTATGTACAGCACTTTGGTCAGCCTTGGTTGTTTTTAAATGTGCTTTATAAATAAATATTGTATTGTATAACTCCAGATAAAAGCAGTTTAACAGATTGTTACATGACAAAATTTTTAACATCAGCAAGTAACCCACATCACCTGATGATGTTTTTAAATTCTCACCTTTTTCTCCGTAACGAATATAGTTACAGCTACACTGTAAAAAATTGTGCCGTTAAATAACAGTAATTTACTGGCAGCAGGGGTGCCAGTAAAGTACTGTTAATTTACAGCTCTCAACCATTAATTTATCACTCTTATTTTTTTACAGTATTTTACCGTAAATTCTACCATGGAAATTAACTCCACTCCCACTGCTTCAAACAGTTCGAGTTTAAAAACTAGCATTCCTACGATGTTAGTACTATGAACTTATTTAATTTGATTTCACTGAGAAGGAATAGTTCTTAATATAAAGATGCAAACACTTAATGTGCAGTAATAAAGTAAGTAAATACATGACTTTTACTCAAATCACTGCAGCTCATTGTCAGCTAGCACACATGTATGTGCTGAAGTACTTAACACAGAAGTCACCACTGTATCAGTGACTCCACATTTACTGCCTTTATATAAAGCAGCAGAAAATCAGAGTTTGTGGCTCATCATTGACTGAAGCACAGGCTCTACTCTCCAGCACAATGGTGAACAACAAAACTACATTAAACTAATCGATCTCTCTTGTGCAAACACACATTAATACAGTCAAGTTCAGTATTTACTCTCATTATCAGTGTATGACTTTGCATAATTTTTTCTATGGATGTCCACAAATATTTTAGTTAAATTAACTTTTTTTTTTTTTATTTGGTAAATCTGACGTTTACATTTTACAGTATATTACTGTTTTTCCTTGACTTAACGGCAACAAACTGTAGAAAAACACTGTTTTTGCTGGCAACCATTAATTTACGGCAAGAAACTGTAGAAAA
This sequence comes from Carassius auratus, assembly GCF_003368295.1. NCBI lineage: Eukaryota > Metazoa > Chordata > Actinopteri > Cypriniformes > Cyprinidae > Carassius > Carassius auratus. The sequence continues at coordinate 6,941,309 of NC_039243.1, forward strand.
ACAGTTATTTACTGGCAGCAGGGGTGCCAGTAAATAACTGTTTTTCTACAGTTTTTTTTCCTGTAAATTAATTACAGTTTATTACTGTTAAATTATGTTACATGCTGTTTTTTCTTCATCTTAAATCTTTAACCCTTTAAACCCCACACCAAAATCCTCAGTTTTAAATGAACACTTATAATGTGTGCACACTACAGAGTGTTTGAGTAACACTACATTAGTGAAGTTAATGAGATAATTATGTGATTAATTGATGATTGAGCATTAGTGATAAACACCTGCAGAATCACTGAAGGAAAGAGAAACACAAGAACTACAAATTACTTCAGCCACAGCCTTAAATTAAATCAACTGAATAAAAGAATACATCAAATCTCTCAAGATCTTATTAAACAACTCCTAAAACAGCTTCACCAGATTCACATTACTAACCAGACTGACTTTATTTCTGTCAGATGTCTACAGAAGATCTTATTGAGAGTTAAATAGGTTTAGGTGTTTTTTTCACTACCATGATGGAGATCAGTGTTTACTTTAGTTGGGCTCTTGAACGTGACTTTTCAACAACTAAGTTTTTTTTTTTTTTTTTACATGTTATAGCAATGCGCATTTGGAAATTGTTATAGCAAAACAAATGTCCACAGAAGAAAAAAAAAATAATCTGGTATTGTTGTTTATAGATTGACAAGAACAAACACTGTTATCTCTGAACTAGTCCCGTGTCTCTTCTCTTATTGATACTACAGCATAAGAAGATACACTGCTGAGCCATAAGTCATGAAAGACTGTTAAGAAAATTTCACTCATAATAAAAAAAAAAAAAAACCTTTGCTGAACTTTAGACAGAAAGATCAAGAATCAGCGTATGAATCACAACAATGGTGACAATCCACAAAATAAATAAACAGATAAGTTCTGAACATCACAAAACATGCTTCTAAAACTTAAGACAAATGCAAAATGATAAGCACATAATAATTCAAGAAAATAAGTGAACAATTCAGGGGCATAATTTATTCATGCCGCAATGCATGCTGGGAGTCATGGATGAGTTTTATCCTGTGCTGGTACCCAGCATGCATTGCATCATGAACCTTTTGATTGTCACCATTGTTGAGATTCATATGCTGATTGTTGATTTCTCTCTTTGAGTGTTGTGGGGAAAGTTGCCCGAAATATTTTTTTAACTAAAACTGTCGTTAAATCCGTAGGTTCTGGTTATCACATTACGGTTCAATCTTACAAAATTGAAGAAAAAATTGTGTCATTCACTCACATACTTCAACACCAAACTAATATTTGATTACTACAGGAACACTTTAAGTCAGTCTAGTAGATCATGCCTGACAGAAACAGCCATAATCACTTGACTATCAAAATTAATACTGCTATAACAAATGTATCATAAAGATACAAATACAGCAAAGAAACAAAATTTTAAGTACAAAAGACAAGGGTCATTAGCCCAACTAAAGGAAACACTGATCTCCACAATGGTAACGTCAAACGAAACAGTAACATTATCATCTAAATCTCTGTAATTCTCAATAAGATCTTTTGATCTCTGATCTCTGATCTGATAGAAATAAAGTCAGTCTGGTTAGTAATGAGTGAAGTTGGTAAAGCTGTTTGTTGATTGTTTAAATCTTCAGTTGATTTCATCTAAAGCTGTGGCTGAAGTCAGTTGTAGTTCATGTAGTTCAATACACTTATTAGTTTTCATTCTCTCTGTCAGGTGGACTATATTAGTAAACTCATGTAAGGAATAGTGAATGAGGGTGTAGGGTGTGATTTGAAACACAGCCGCTGAGTGTCGACTTTGAACGTTGTTAATTAACGATATATAGCAGCAGTCTACCTTCTCGAAAATGATGAATATTACCCAGAATGCACCGTTTTAATGAAAAACAGTATGTTACTGTCAAAATTTGGCCGTTTTTTTACAGCGATTTTTAACAGTGTAGTGATCGGAAGATGAAGCCTCATGAAACTTTAAGCTTTACAGCCAAGTGGTTCACAAAATGGTTAATTTCTGGAAACTTAATTTGCTCACAATACCACCTGGTGGCCAACAAGTGTAAAACAAGCAGATATATTACAGACAGAGGTGTAAAGTCCAGGGGTCAGAAAGTAAAAGCCCTGCCATATTTTTGCTCCACCCATGAACTCAGCAGCTGATTTCACCAGAGGAAACAATTAATTCCTTTCAAGTCACAAACTAGTCTCAAGTTAAATCCCAAGTCCTCAAAGAGTTAAAGTTAGTGAGATAAAGTGACTAATTAAATGATGATTGTGCAGTAGTGATGCTGTTAACACCTGCTGTTATTGAAAATTACAGAGGATTGGATGATTTATTGGTTAAAATGATGCCACCATCATGGAGATCAGTGTTTGGATTAGTTGTGTTCTTGACCCTTGACTTGTTGTGCTAGGTCTCTCTCTCTGTAGCCCTATATGTGGTGTTGTAGAGACGAGAGATCAGTGGTGTACAATAAACATACAGGCACAATGAGCTGGTGATTATATTGAGAATAGTGTGTTTTTTTTTTCCAGAAGTTTAGAGTTCAAATAATTGTTCCAGTGAAACTGCAGCACACAAAAAAGTACTTCAACATTTACAGAGAATAGATTGTAAATCTGTGTAACACATACAAAAATCTTAACTCCAGTGCTTTTTTTAGACACACACAGATATCAAGAACCATCATATGAATCTCTGCAATGGTGACAATCAACAAAATGCTTCATGTTGTAATACATGAAAACTCCCATAATGCACTGCAGTATGTATAATTATTTGTCACCACTGTTGAGGATCATATGATAAATGGTCATGGCTAAATGCGTAATCCTAAAAAGTTTTCTTTTCTTCTCAATATAGAAGTATTATGGTGGAAATGTATAATAAAATATCACTGTTTTTTTAAGAATAATGCATTTGAATCAAGATCAAACAGGTATAAAAAGCATAAGTTACCTCCTAGTTTGTTTTTGCATTGCATACATGTTTGTCGTGAAACAGTAATGCATTTGCTTAGAAGCAAACTTACCAAAACTGTTAAAAGGCTCAAGAGCCCAAATGAAGCAAATACTGACCACAAGTATGGTGACAAAGTTATTTTTTATTTTCCTTCCAACTGATTTCATCCAGGGCTGTGCTTAAAATCAATTATAGCTCTTGTGTTTATCTTTTCTTCAGTGATGTTGATTGTTAACAGCAGGTGCTCATCACTAATACACAATCTTTATTTAATTAGTCACTTAATTGTCTCATTAACGTTAACTATTTGAGGACTTGGGATTTAACTTGAGAATTGTTGGTGACTTGAAAGGAATGACTTGGTTCCTCCTCTGGTGAAATCAGCTGCTGAGTTCATGGGTGGAATAAACATATGGCAGGACTTTTACTTTCTGGCTCCTGGAATGTCCATCTCTGACCACTTGGCTGAAAATCTTAATGCTTCATTGTGTGAACTTTAGGTGTCTTCAATAATTCTGTTTTGGGGGCCTTACAACCTTTTGAACATGCTGCCTTTATCATATCTATGTAAGCAACAAAAATGTGAATTTGTAAAAAGGCTGATGTCATGTGCATGCATATAATGTTTTTGAAGGGTGTTTCATGATCGCCAACTACTGGCCTGGCATGCATAACATAGTATTCTTTAGCATAGTGTTTTTTTTTTTTTTTTTTTTATTAAATCAATATTTTTGTGTAAATTTTACTTAATTTTTTCATTTTATTCTACTCAATTTGAATGATTATTTCTACTTAATTAAAATGTGTTAAATTTAATTAATAATTTTGTTGTAAATTTTTGACACAATTTTATTGAATAAATATAGAGAATCACTTTTTACAGTGTGGGAAGCTTGTTATCAATGTTATCAATACACATTTTTAGAATGTTTTTGGAGAATGTTATCCTACCTTTTAAAAGAACATTCTGGGAACTAAAATAAAACTTGCCGCTGAAAACATTCCCGGAACATGAAAAATTTCTAGCTGGGCAAGCCCCCGACTGTTGTGTGAACCTTACAGATGCTATTGGGCTCTTGTCTTGGGAACTCTGCACTTTGATCATAAACAAAAATCTACATTAATAAAACCATTGCACTTTCATGTCCTGTTCCTTATTCCGTTAATATTCACCTGATAAATATCATATGACTTTTAATCCATCAAACTAGATTTAATACCAATATGGCTCTAACTCTATTAAAGGGATAGTTCACCCAAAAATCTAAATTATGTCATTAATAACTCACCCTCATGTCGTTCCAAACCCATGATACTTCCGTTTATCTTCCGAACACAGTTTAAGATATTTTAGATTTTTAGTCTGAGAGCTCTCAGTCCCTCCATTGAAGCTTTGTGTACGGTATACTGTCCATGTCCAGAAAGGTAAGAAAAGAATCATCAAACTAGTCCATGTGGCATCAGAGAGTCAGTTAGAGTTTTTTGTATCGAAAATACATTTTGGTCGAAAAATAGCAAAAACTACGACTTTATTCAGCATTGTCTTCTCTTCCGTGTCTGTTGTGAGAGAGTTCAAAACAAAGCAGTTTGTCATATCCGGTTCATGAACGAATCATTTGATGTAACCGGATCTTCTTGAACCAGTTCACCAAATCGAACTGAATCTTTTTAAACGGTTCACGTCTCCAATACGCATTAATCGACAAATGACTTAAGCTGTTAACGTTTTTAATGTGGCTGACACTCCCTCTGAGTTAAAACAAACCAATATCCTGGAGTAATTCATTTACTCAAACAGTACACTGACTGAACTGTTGTGAAGAGAGAACTGAAGATGAACACTGAGCCAGAGCCAGATAACGAACAAAAGACTGACTCGGCCTCAAGTCAAGAACTGTTTTTGTCAGACGCGTCCGATTCGAGAACCGAGGAGCTGATGATACTGTGCATGTGTGATTCAGCGTGAAGCAGACTGACACACAGATCGTCTGAATCGAACTGATTCTTTCGGTGATTGATTCTGAACTGATTCGGTGCTAAAGTTATGAGCGTGCTAAAACCGAAGGCTTGAATCAAGGGCAATCATTGCCAATGACGCCATTACGTTGAACGCAAAAGAACCGGTGAACCGTTTTCTTCGACCAGTTTATTGAATCGAACTGTCCGAAAGAAGTACTGGTGATCTGAAAACCGATGCAACCAGTTCTTCACTCGTGAACGAATCAGTCTTTTGTTTATTATCTGGCTCGGCTCAGTGTTCATCTTCAGTTCTCTCTTCACAGCAGTTCAGTCAGTGTACTGTTTGAGTAAATGAATTACTCCGGAACAGAGGTGGAACTTTCAAGTCACAAGCAAGTCTTCAAGTCACATCCAAGTCCTCAAAGGGTTAACCCGCTCCGGGATATTGGTTTATTTTAACTCAGAGGGAGTGTCAGCCACATTCAAAACCTTAACAGCTTAAGTAATTTGTCGATTAATGCATATTGGAGACGCAAACTGTTTAAAACGATTCAGTTCGATTTGGTGAACTGGTTCAAGAAGATCCGGTTACATCAAATGATTCATTCGCGAACCGGATATAACAAACTGCTTTGTTTTGAACTCTCTCACAACAGACACGGAAGAGAAGACATTGATGGACCAAAGTGTATTTTCGATGCTTCAAAAAACTCTAACTGACCACACATGATGTCACCTGGACTGCTTTGATTATGTTTTTCTTACCTTTCTGGACATGGACAGTATGCCGTACACACAGTTTCAATGGAGGGACTGAGAGCTCTCTGACTAAATTTAAAATATCTTAAACTGTGTTCCGAAGATGAATGGAGGTCTTACAGGTTTGGAACAACATGAGGGTGAGTTATTAATGACGTAATTTAGATTTTTGGGTGAACTATCCCTTTAAAGCAATGAATATGTCTAATCTCATGTTTTCTAATTACAGAATTGAAGCATGCAAATCATTTTTAAAGAAACAAAAGAAAATAATGTGTACGCTCATGAATTTATGCATGACCCTATTTTAATTCATCACTTCTGTTAACAGCCTCCAGTACCAGAAAACTTTGGTCTGAGATATGACCTGCAAAACAATGCAGCTGACATCGAGTTGATTAAGCCTGTGAACTACAACAATGTTCAACAATACGTCTTCATGGTGGAAGCTAAAGTAAATACAAACTCTCTGACATCCTTCTAGTCTTACATCCATTATTAAACATCAAAATACTGCTCTAGCCTATAAAGCAAAGCTCATCCAAAACTGGAAACTCTGTCATCATCTACTTACTCGTGGGACACAAAAAGAGATGTTTAGCAGAATGTCCAAGCTTCTTCTTTCCATATAAGAACAGCTGTCTTGATGTCTGGAAACTATAATTTTCAATGTCATTAAAAAGTAAAAAATAAAGTCAGTGGTTGGATAAAGTTTAATCCAATGGACTGAGCTGAGAAACTAATTTCATTGGGTTACAATAAATCACAATTGGGAAGATGCTCTACTAATCTACCAATTGATTACTTTTGAAAATTTTTAAGGGAGTTTATTTTCTTGCAGGATAAAGGAGGACTCAGTGATACAACAACAATTACACTAACGATTGAAGATTTTGACAACCTAAACCCTTATTTTGATCACTGTCTCTACAAGGCATCCATTGAGGAAAATCAGGTAAATGAACTCGGAGGACAAGATCGATGCTTTAAATACATGTCTGAGCACATAAACAAAACCCTCTTTCTGTCCATGCACAGATCGGACTCTTCTCAGAAATCACTCCTGAGCCCATAAAAGCTCAAGATGGCGACACGGGCATCAACGAGCCTGTAGTTTACAGCATAACATCAGGTACCTGTAACGGATGATTTACAACACACTTACGTCCTAATCTAAACAATAAAATAATCATGAAATGTACTCAAGATCTGAATTACCTTTCTGATAATAACAAAGCATATATTGATATGTTTGTTTCAGTCATTCCAAATGAATATCAGAACAGCTTTGAGATTGACCGAAACACTGGGGTCATCTCTGTGACGGCGGCACTAGACAGAGAGCAAACAGGGCAGATTACTGTTGTCATACAGGTATCAGAAGTTTCTTATGAGTCTGAAGAGATTTCACTACTTTGTTTGTATATTTTTTTCCTAAACAGTGTTTCCTTGTAAAATCAGGCAACTCAGCAGAATGACACCAGTAAGACGGCTGATGCTGTTGTACTCGTCACCATTGTGGATGTGACTGACAACCCGCCGAAAATTGACCAGGGGGTCCATTCTTCACACCTTGTTTAATACATGCGAGATGATCTGACAGATGCCAGATCTTTTAATCGTGATAACTGATTTCTGGCTGATTTGGTGCTTCAAATAAGTTAGCAGATTTGATTCAAATAACTGGATTAAGTTGTCTGAGATTACTTTGTGTTGTTGTGTTCATTGGAAAGGGCAGATATATCAGTACTCAAAACCATGACCAGCAATGTAGTGGAGATATCAATGTAATGACATCATATAATTAATATACATATAATTAAGATAAAGGAAACAGCCCAGCCCGCAAGATGACATAAAACTGCTGATGGATAAATAAAATGTGTAACCATATTTGTTTTATCATTCCCAGTTATTTTTCACCAATTTTAGTATTTCTATAGGCTCTGCTTTTTTCAGTTTTCAGGGTTTTGTAATTAGTCGTTCATTTAAGCGTATTTGCTATACATGAAAACATTAAAGATCCTAAATCACCAAAGACAAAACAGACTGTGTTTAATTGTGCTTCATAAAAGCGTTTTGAGATTTGAGAATCATGGGATTAATTATTTTAATAATTAATGAATTAAGCTCTCCTTTCAGATTAATGCATGGCTCATACAAACTATATTTAAGTGTGTGTATGACTGCAGTATAATTATGATATAACAGCTTTTCATGAATAAATATTTCAATGAGCAAAATTGGTCGTGTCCATAATTATAGTTTTACGCAACATTATAACTATTTTCAAAATCATTTTAAATGATCATTTCTGGAAATAAGGTACACAAGTAAATATCAGTGGTGGGGACAAACTTTCAGTAACCCCTTCATTTAAAAAGATGTGATCTGATCCTGCTTATGTGAAATAAGCTGCTCTTGAGTTTGAGCTCACGGGCCTGTTGCTATGAAAGCGGCTCCAGGATGAGCTTTGAACAATTTATAAATCCTGGATCATGTCAAACCCTCAACAATAAAATCAAGCTAACTGAGTAATCCACATATGAAGAACGGACAACAGAGCCTAGAATCAGGAAGGTGTTTACAGACACTCATCACCTGGAGGACAATCGGCAGATTGCACCTTTAACTTGATTGAAGTGCAATGTGATTATAATATAAGGACTTGATTGTGCTTTATTGTACACTTCACAACTTTTTTTCTTTATTTATTTTTGTATTAATTTATAAATTAAATAATTAAAAAGGGCAGAAAAATGTAAACATTTCGACAATCAGGCTAAAATATTTTTTTTACCTAACATAATATATAAATATATAAAGTATATAAAGTATATTATATATTATTATGTAAAGTATAATACTATACCCTATAATATAATATCGAATAATATTGTATTGTATTATAGTTATTATATCCAAGTTGTTTGTCTGGAACGCAGCATAAGGTTAATGTCAATAAATGATCATGTACTACAATTAAGAGCCATTCTACAAGGTGACATTTCACCACTTAACAAACAGATAGTGACTCCTGAGCAGCACATAAAGCACGACTACGTGCGACTGTGTTAAGTGCTTTTTTGGTAAACGCACGTGAAACAATAACGAATTAAAGCACAATGACTCGCAGAAAACACTTTTAAAGGGGGAGTGAAATGATATGTCATGCATACTGAGTTTTTTACACTGTTAAAGAGTTGGATTCCCATGCTAAACATGGACAAAGTTTCAAAAATTAAGTTGAACGTTTGAAGGAGTATTTTTGTTCCAAAAAAACCTCTTCCGGTTTGTCTCAAGTTTCGGAAAGTTTTTTTTTTTCGAGTATGGCTCTGTGTGACGTTAGATGGAGCGGAATTTCCTTATATGGGTCCTAAGTGCTCCCTTATAGCAGAGCACTGAGAGGCTGAGCACAGCCTGATCAGAGCGAGAGCGTTGCGAAAAGTCACAAAAGAAGTGTGTTTTTGGTTGCCAGGGCAAGACAACCCTGCACAGATTACCAAAAGAGAAACAGCATTAAGGGACCAGTGGATGGAGTTTATTTTTACAGAGCATCAACGGAGTTGTGCAAGTGTTTTTGTTTGTTCCCTGCATTTCGGATTGCACATCGTTTATTTCTGAAGGATAATGCAGTCCCAACGGAAAAGGGTCACGATCGTGTGTTGGAACCACATGCGGTGAGTAAAACTGTGTTGTTAACTTAGCTATGTAGCAACAATGAGTTTTACAGAATAATTAACTCAAATGATATATAGGGAATTTGAATAATTAATCAGGAATATGATTAATTTAGATCTCAGATGACAGTTACATTAAATTTGATTGATTATGAAAAATAGCTCAATTTGCCTATATCAATAAATAATTACAGGGCATTGTAATTTACTCATTAATATGTCAATATTCCATTCTTCATATCAATTGTTGTGATAGCTCTTACTGTAAATTACTGCAAATCAAACAGCGGTTTGTCCAGCAGACCACTGTTGACCTATCAATTTTCAATAAAGTTCTCACGCCTTATAATTCAAGGAAAAATATTCTCTGGCCATGAAAACATTATCCTATCCTTATGATAAATTTAGTTTCTAAATTTAAAGCTTGTAGCTAAAGATCAGACATCTCAGTGACTCGTAATGTGAGTGGGGTGGAGTCCAAGCCAATCGTCAGTATATGGGTTTTTAATAATTAAACTAGTAATACATCAAACTACGAATCACACAGAGTAAATATGCGTACGACAATACAAACAGTAAGCTTTATACAAGACATAACGAATCCAAATAAGAGAGAGAGAGAGAGAGAGAGAGAGAGAGAGAGAAAATAGAATGAGATCACATAAGGAGCTCAGGTATGAAAATCATAGTCAGTAACTTTTGGAAGCCAACAACAAATCAGATCATAGCAACAATTTAAAGCAGCATTTAAATCTCCATAGAGAAAGTGATACTTGCAAAATGTCCAATGTGCGTGGCGTGTGCCAGAGGCCATGTTACGTGCGTGCACGCTGCGCTTGATCTTGGCGTGAGCGTGGAGCATGTGGTCCTTTGTTCTGTCCTCGCGCGGTATTTGAAAGGTTCAACAAACAATGTTCCAGAATTCGTCTTCTTTGCGTGGAGAGGCGAATAGTTGAATAAACTTAGTAAAGAAAAGAAAAGAAAAGAACGAAAACGAAAGCTTCTAAAGGAGCCATTAAAATGGCTTTTTCTCTCAGCCCCTGTGCTGAGGGGGGGGGGCTTGCGCTATGAGCGCAGCGCGAGGCCGCGCGGAGGGTCGCACAGGAGAGCAGCGTGTCCGAGAACGGAGACGGAGAAGAAGAGCGAAAAAGAGACGGGCGGACCTTGTTCGGTCGTTCTTATGGCTTGAAATTGTTCACGCCCCTTTTTCACGTAAACAGCCAATGAAAGTCCGCGATCTGAAGCGGAGGGAAAAGTTCCTTTGTCTCTGTGAAGACAATCCCCTGGAGATCTAGGGCTTGTCCAAATTCCAGGGATTATTCTAGCAAGTTTGTAATTCAGATTACATACATTTTTCATTACTTTGCTCTAGATAAATGGGTCTGTCAGAGCATGACGATTAGAACAAGACTAAACATAATAGGTATATGTGATCAAAACATGAAGTTACATTCAAATGTAGAATTACACATATTTAAAGATTTGCTTAACACATGATAACACTGCAGATGTTGGGAAACATCTAAATGTACCAAAAGGGAATACGTAATACATTTATAAAACATAAAAACTAACAGGTAACGAATTCATTCCATAGAATGCATTGGGGAGAAGATTTGGCTTCTCTCCTCTCCAGTGTCCAGGGTGGTCGTAAAGTTTTACAACCTGCAAAGATGGGGGTTGCAGAAACGTGGCTCTAAAAGTAAGGAACTTTACGAAAGGTTTCCTTTTGTGTATGTTTGAATGTGGTTGGGGGTTTTCATTTCTTCTTTGAAGCTTGCATGGGCATCATAAATAATTTAAGTCCAGCCAGGCTGGCGCCAGGCCAGGCACTTGGTGCAAAAAGAGTTTCATTTGGAAAATCTGAATTAAACACATGAATCGATGATCTGCATATCCGTTACAGCTATCAGCGCGTAAGCACATCAAGTAAACAACATGCGATGTTGTCATCAAACTGCACTTTCCACATGTACAGCTTAAAAAAAAAAAAAAATAAATAAAAAAAAAAGACCGCTAAGCAAATATATAGAGTTTCAGTACATACCACATAGCATATCGCCTTTGCTGATGCTGCTCTTGTTAAATTTCAGCCTCTGGATCTGTGTCACAGCTTCCACGTGCTCTCAACTCAAAAGCCTCCTGGCGCTCGTGATTCTTTAGCTCCGCCCACACGTCACGCCTCTAGGCGCTCGTGTTTTTCCGGGAAAAATCGGTACAGACTATCTTTCTCTTATAAATATAATAAAAATAAAGACTTTTTGGAGTTATGAAGGATGCAGTACTACTCTATAGTTACTCAAGATTAACAGGATATTGAGTGAAAACGATCATTTCACCCCCCCTTTAAGATCTAAGATCGATCCTTATCGGGAAACACAGCCCAGGTTTGTGCAAACACATGATAAATTTGTTGTTGTTGTTTTTTTAAGGTGGTACATGCATACATACATATCTGACATGAGAACAGAAAGAAAAAAATTAAAAATAAAATAAAAATAACATTTAATTACTAAGACTTTAATTATGTGTATGAATCTGTGACAGTAGATTGATTTATGTACAGATTTGTGCATTTTTACTCTATATAGAACTGTATAAATAATAGAGATATGCATATGTATTTACATAATACTTGAGAAGGTAATAATTAAAGATGTAGAATGATTTACGGAAATGAATTACAGAGCACAGGCAATGATTGATATGTTAGCGGTTTAATAACTGGATGGGGAAAACTGTTTTTATGTCTTAATGTTCTAGTGCCCAGAGATCTGTAGTGTCTGTCTGAGGGGAGAAGTGCACACAGGTTGTGTCTGGGGTGAGAGCGGTCTGTGATGATGTTACCTGCCCGTTTCTTCACTCTGGAGTTGTACAAGTCCTGAAGACTGGGCAGGTGCACACCAATGATCATTTCTGTGGTCCTAACAGTCCGTTGCAGTATCCTTATATCTGATTTACTGGCTGACCCAAACCAGACAGTTAAAGAGGAGCACAGAACAGACTCAATATTAGCTGAGTAAAACTGTGTCGTCTGTGCCTGTGGCAGGTTAAACTTTTTCACCTGGCGAAGGAAGTATAACCTCTGCTTTGCCTTTTTCACAATGGAGTCAATATAAGTGTCCCTCTTCAGGTCCTGAGAGATTGTGGTTCCCAGGAACATGAATGAGTGGTGCGGGTGGTTGTTCTCCTGAAGTCCACAACCATCTCCATCTCCACTCAACCTCTTGTCTGTAAGCAGTCTTGTCTCCGTCCTGGATGGATGAGACCGATGACTGTAGTGTTGTCTGCAAACTTCAGGAGCTTGACAGAGGAGACTTTAGAGGTACAGTCTTTTGTGTAGAGGGAGAAGAGCAGTGGGGAGAGAACGTAGCCCTGAGGAGCTCCAGGGCTGATGGTGCGGGTGTTGAATGTGAGTTTTTCCAGCCTCACTAGCTGCTGCCTGTCTGTCGAGAAGCCTGTATCTGAGTGCGCGCATCCAGTTTTGTGCTAGAGCAAAGGAAATCCATGTGCGAGCTAAGAGATTTGCACTTGCACATTGTATTAATGTGCTTTAGTGCAACAATAATGCATTCTCAACATTTGACAGTTAAATAACGCCATAATTGACAGGGTAATAATAAGAACAAGGAACAGTCGACTGCTCATTTTAGTAAAATAAACCTCTTTAGGGTGATACAAGTTTGTGTCTGGATGTGACCATCATGTCAGGCTTTATTTTGCAATAATAAACAGTTATTATTCCTTCCTCAAGGAATTTTTCCTTCCTTAATAAATAAATCTGAAAAGCTTCATGCTGGAGTTTGGCCTGCAATTGAACAGGCATTAAAGATCCTCGACATCGATTAATGATTCACACCTGATACTGCTGGGATTTTTAAATGTATGCCTTATCCTATGTTTCTACTGCCAACACGGAAAAGGCCTTATCTTTACACTGTTTATTAGTTATGATCCTTGATCATCAGAACTATTCAGCACTGAGAAGATTACTTTAGAAATAAAATAGATCACAGATTGCAAGTTAACCTATTTCAAATGTAATATGTAGTGTAATTTCAATTACTTTAATAATGTAACTGATGTTTTTTTTATTATTATTATTCTTTAAATTGCTGTTTTCAACTGTTAATCATTTGCAAACATTTAAACCAATATTTCACAAAATCACTTTGAGTGATGAACAAATAAAGTTACTCGGTATAGAGATTTTGAGTATATTGAAAATAGTTATTTTCTAATTAATTCAATGAAAACAGCAATCAAATCCAATATAGCGACACATCAACATCATGAAAACTTGCATGCTTAATGAAATCACAAAATGTGGTTGTGAGACACACAAGAACTGACAAATGATTGATATTTTAGTTTTAAGAAGTTTAAAGTGGTTTGATTTGACAATATGACGATACAAAATACATATCTTAAATGACGTAAACGTGACATCAGTGTCTGGACTGCAAATCAGTTCACATGCCATCATTGCAATAAACATATATGTAATATATAATATATGTATATATAACTAAATAATATTACTTAATAAAATAGGCTACATATCATTATCATAAACAAAGTGAAACACTTTCTACATTCAGTTTTTTCCTTGTTGAAACTAAAGTCCCTAAAAGTTTAGTGTGCACATGCAGTAAATATTGCTATATATCAATATAATGTTATAAAATATATTATAAACAAAAGTAAAACACTTCTGGTGTTTCCCTGTTATAGCAAAATGAATGAATGAATGAATAAATAAATAAATAAAACTGACCTAAGTATATTTCAGTCCAAGAAAATGATTTTTCTTAGCCCCAAAATACATTTAGAAAGATATTTTGGTATATGAAGGCTGAAACTCAATATATTTCCCATTTCAAAAATAAATTTAATTGAGCTTCACTGTTTGCAACATATATATTCAAATATATTCAGTACATATGGGTGTGTGTGTGTGTGTGTGTGTGTGTATACTCCACTATACTCCAGCTCCACTGTTTCCTTCTCAAATTTTAAATTAAAATTAAAATATAAATGAATCATGGGAATCTCATATATCCAGTTGCTTGTCAGTGCATTTTCATAAAAACAGGACTTTTACTTTCTACCAGGAAGATTGCACTATAATAATAATTTTAATGAGTGGAAATATTATCTTTGAAGGATAAAAAGCGGTCTGCTTGCTTACTTGCATGTTTGCAAGTGAATCATATGCTTTTATATCATGGGTGTTTTTGAGTGTTACATTGTTAAGGTAAATTGTATAATCTGGAACTAAGGAGTATTGCATTTAAGTAAATAACTAAGTAGATATTACTCAAACTTTAACTGGCAATGTTAAATTTACTTAATTCCTTTGCTAAATTGACCTAATGTAGTTAAGTAGATTTTACTTGGTTCAATAGCTACTTTAAATTTAATTAAAGGTGTGTTTTTAAAAAAATCCTACAAGTTATATTTTTTTTACGTGTAATATCACTGTGTTTGTTGTAGGGGTGACACCAAATAGTCAACGAATAGATGCTTTGATTTGAGGAGCCTGATTCAACTACCAATCTAACAGTCGAATATTCGTGGCCTGTTATTAATTATGCCATTTTGGCTATATGGGGGAGCTCAAATGTCTGATTTCACATACAGGTTTTATTAAGTTAATATACCGCCTATTATATTAAAGCTGTAAGAATCTGAAAAGAAAGAAGCTTCAAATTAATATTTTAAAGTGCGTGAATAAATCCAACCACCCCTATAGATCTATGTCATAGTGACACAGGCACAGACTGGATGTTTTCGAACAGGTAGGGTACAAGTGATTTCAAAACATTTCAGCTGGTTTATATATATCATGGATATATTATTTACCTGATATAATATGCATTTGGTTTTGAGTCAAGGGCTTCATTGTAGCACTACGTTGATATCTCTTCAGCACACAGCGCGAGCAAGTCAAACTACAATGTAGAATATTAATAACTATGACTGGGACTGTTATATACATACTAATACTATTATAATGAGAAGACCATTATACTAAAACGCTATGAATTTTTTGAGTTTAGCTGACGTGTTTCTGCATTGTTTTGTGAAGAACGAGTCCACAAAAGGAGCTCGCATTCAGAGCCCGCAGACACGTTCATGTGCATTCAGGCTCTTTTTGCAAATAGCTTTTAAGTCTTGTATGTAATGTTATGTTGTATAAATAAAGCATACTCTAGATGAAATTATAAGTTGAATCCCATTGATTAAAAACTTGCTATCAAATGCTCAATGCGCGCGCATCTCAAAACAGAAATGCAGAACATGCTAAAGTTTTAGGCTAACGCTATAATGAGAGCACTATTGTAAAAAAAGTTCCGTCGATGTTAAGTGTTAGCTATCTGTTAATCAAAACACAAAACATTATTTCCCCCCGTTTATATCTGCAAGGTGTTTGTTACACATTCTCCCTGAGTTAACATCAGTAATTATGTTAGTCGAATGTCTGACTTGACTCTTGTTAATGTATTTAGCCCCATCCCCAAACATATATGATTCGACTATCAGTCGGATATCGGCAAAATTCGAAAATTCCGATTCAACTATATAAAAATCCTTAGTCGGGGACACCCCTTGTTGTACCCATGGTACGGCTGCAAAGTTCCTTGATTATTACGCCAGAATGAGAGTATAGTATTACATCAATAGGATCAACAGTTGCAATTTGAAGAAACTTGTATATGTTTTTCGATCATCTGAAACGATGACATCTAGCATCCAAACATATTGATTCTGTGACATGAAATCAGCTGTATATTAATGGCCGTTCAGCAGTATTTTGTATTGTCTGAACCTGAAGCTGTGGTCTCAGTGTCCTCAGGTGTTGCTGGCGTCAGAGGATGAACATGAGTTTCCGATAGAATACATGAAAACACCTGTAATGGTCTCTCATGTCCAGATTTCACATGTAAACTGAGTGATGACAGATTTGATTATTCGGGACACAACAGATCAAAGAGTAGATCGGGTCTCTGCTTCAAATGGTAATGTCAATGATATCTGGAGTCTGGGCAAAGAAAGAAATAGAGAAGGAACAAATGTATTTCGATGAGGAGGTGAATAGTGGGGACAAATACAAGAGGGGGAAAAAAATAAGGTGGTAAAAGACACATTTACTTAAAGAACACCATTTAGAGACACCAAGTTTTATGACTTTCTGTGTTCACATGTATTTATAATTGTGAACACTAGGTGGCTAAATTAAACTAAATTAAATTACAATCTTGAAGGATGGTTTCGAATGGGTGTCATATTTAAAATTTTACTCACAAACTATCAAATTCTCATACACTAACACTATACTCTCTCTCTCTCTCTCTCTCTCTCTCTCTCACACACACACACACACAAATACTATCAAACACTCTCTCATACACTAACACTATACTGTGTCTCTCTCTCACACACACACACACACACTATCAAACACTCTCACATACACTAACACTATACCGTTTATCCAGAGGTGTCAAGTAACGAAGTACAAATACTTAGTTACATTACTTAAGTATACATTTTGGGTATCTATACTTTACTTGAGTAATTATTTTTCAGCCGACGTTTTACTTCTACTTTACTTCTTACTTTTTACTTCTAATTGCACTAGATTATTATTAAAATTAATGGCAAACTAATTCCTACTGACACACTAAAGAAAAATATATAAATAACTGGCTTACAACCCTTTTTTGGGGTGAAAATACTAATGTGCCTAAGACTTTTGCACAGTACAGTATTTTAAAAATGACATTGTTGCTACTTCATAAAGAATGATTAAAGACAGTGACAGACAGCACTCATTTTAACTAAATATCAGAGAGATTGACAGGGATACAGTAGAAACATTATGTGTGGTTTTGTATTAAATAATGACCCAGATCATGAAATACATTTATTAGCTTTAGATTAAGGGAAGCACAACTTGGGAAATGAGAGCAAGGTGAAAGCTATGGATTTATTTTAAATATTTGTAATGTTCTTTAATAATGTCCATATTTTTTTTGTGGTTCTTTTTTTTAGGCACCGGTACCGTTTTAAAAGTATCGAAAAGTCACTGGACCCTACTTAAAAGTTATTTCTCACTGGCTCATTTACCAAATGGGTGCTTTGTCTTCGTCCTCCACAAATTAAGCTACTGTAGGTTTGACAGCACTATAATGTTTATTGTAAATAGACAACCATACAAGACTTATTGTTATTAAGCCTGCCCTGGGTACACCAATGTTCTTTTCCATTGCCCTCACAGACTTGTGCAGCTAAGCTTGGATATGCATTTACATTCCATTAAAGGTTATTGATGACATAATTACTGATGTTAACTCAGGGAGAATGTGTAACAAACACCTTGCAGATATAAATCGGGGGAAATAATGTTTTGTGTTTTAATTAACATATATCTAACATTTAACATGACAAGTTTGACTTTTTGCACCAAACAAAATGCACAGCTTAATGTAAAATGATACATATAGGAAATTTATACAGTACCAAAATATAGAGTATATATACAGTACTGTTGATATAGTACATGCAGTAAGCAATGGATTTTCTGTTGACTGAAGAGAAGTTTCTCACCTGTGCTCTTGACGAAATGTCCGAACTATTGATGCCACCGTGTACCTGCTGAGGTTAGGCTGTACTCTCAATCCAGCCTCCCTCAGTGTTAGTTAGTGGTTTATTACATGGTTCACAATTGTAGCACGAATTTCGTTACACAGATTTGGTTGTCTTCTTCTTTGGGCATGTCCTACCCCTCCTCCAGGTCTTCCTCTTCCTCTTCTTCTTCGGCCTCTTCCTCCACCTGGTACTCTCTGGATTCCCCCTCTCATCCACACTCTACCTCTTCCTCTGACACCATTCATTTTTGTTGAAGACAGGTGAACTTACCTGTTGCCTTTTTATAGTGCTTTAACCTGATTGGTGTGTCTACAATTAAGCACCAGTGTGTGTGCACACCTGGTGCCTGTGTTTAACCAATTGGTTCATGGGTGTGCTCATTTGAAAGCCTTTGCTTTGAAATTGCAAAGAAATTACATCATGATAAATTTCTGTGTCACATGCATACAAGTGTGTTAAGTGTTTTGCAAATCACTGTGTGTAATGTTTTGCAAAAAGTGTGAAGCTGACAATGTACTTACAGTTGTGTAAATCTAGCCCGGTGTTTTGTTCCTTAAGTGTAAGGTTTTGCTAATTGTGGGAAAGTACTAATTTTAGTGTGTAAGCAATTGAAAAAAACTGTAATATCATCATTGTTTGGATTCAATGAATATTTGACTTCACATTTGTATGTGAAGTGAAGAATATGAGAATGTGAATAATAAATAAGTCACTGTTTTGTTTTATTTTGCTTTTCTTTTTGCTTCTTTTCTTTTTATCTTTCTTTTACTATCGTATTCGTCCACACTTTTCGCCTCAGAGTCTTCATCCTCATCCTTATCCTTTTCTACGGAGCCCCCCTAGGTTGTGGGAAGAGAAAAATAAATAAACTGTGCACACGGTTTTACAATCCGTGGGGACGGATTTTAAACTGTGGGTACAGATCATCAATTTACATCCATGTGGACAGATTGGTAAACTGTTTTACAAACCTTCACACATGGTACAGTTTATTTATTTTTCTGCCGCCTGAGCATCAGGACAATGACCACAAGAGGGAGTTAAACCAGAAACTCTGACTAGAAAACTGATGGGATATCAACTATAGACCTATTTACCAAGTACATTATATACACAGTAAACATCTGATAATTAATATTTGCAGACAGAAATAAATATCATCCTGAATACACAAATTCTTTATTTATTCTTGCAGAATAAAATCTCTCCTACTGTCCAGTCAGTCACCATCAGTCGCAACTCACGCACATTTATTTAAAGTTTACTCACTTACTTACGACGTTTTCCTAACCAGAAAAAAAAAAAAACATGCTTGTAATTTGCATTGCGTGATGACATTAGTTGTTTTCGCGACGTGCATGCATTAAAACATTGCACATACTTAACAGAAAACTCTAATAAAATGTTAAAGTATTAAATACCATTAAGGTGTAAAAAAAGACAGGAAAAACAACAGTAAAAAACAGCCCATATCGATTATTTTAACAATGTTTCATCTGAGGTAAAATTAATTAAAGTTTATTCTGTCATATATGTGTAGTAGCTTACTTACAATATATTAACATTCTGTTGCACTTTACCTCATTGTGTATCTTGTAATATTATACTTTAATGGTACCTTACACTGTAAAAAATAGTGCCGTTAAATAACAGTAATTTACTGGCAGCATGGCACCAGTAAAGTACTGTTAATTTACAGCTTTCAACCATTAATTTACCACTCTTATTTTGTTTTACAATATTTTACCGTAAATTATACCATGGAAATTAACTCCACTCCCACTGCTTCAAACAGTTCGAGTTTAAAAGCTAGCATTCCTATGATGTTAGTACTATGAACTTATTCCATTTGAGTCCACTGAGAAGGAATATTTCTTAATATAAAAATGCAATCACTTAATGTGTAGTAGTAAAGAAACGAAATGCATGACTTTAACTTAAATCACTACAGTTAATTGTCAGCTATAGCACACATGTATGTGCTGAAGTACTTAACACAGAGATCACCACTGTATCAGCATCTTTATATAAAGCAGCAGAAAATCTGAAATTTTGGCTCATCATTGACTGAAGCAAAGGTTCTACTCTCCAGAACAATGGTGAACAACAAAACTGCATTAAACTAACAGATCTCTCTTGTCAAAACATTAATACAGTTGAGTTCAGTATTTACTCTCATTATCAGTGTATGCCTTTGCATAAATATTTTTCTATGGATTTTCACAAATATTTTAGTTATTTTTTTTTTTTTTTCATTTGGTAAATCTGACATTTACATTTAACAGTATATTACTGTTTTTCCTTGACTTAACAGCAACAAACTGTAGAAAAACACTTTTTTTGCTGGCAACCATTAATTTACGGCAACAAACTGTAGAAAAACAGTTATTTACTGGCAGCAGGGGTGCCAGTAAATAACTGTTTTTCTACAGTTTGTTTCCTGTAAATTAATTAGTTTATTACTGTTAAATTATGTTTCATGCTGTTTTTTCTTCATATTAAATTTTTAAAGCTGCAGGTATTGATGCTCCACCAGTAACAGATTGCAGTGCTGCATTTCCAGCAGCCGCTGCTCCTGCCATTAAAGCTTCAGACAGTGTCTCTCCTTTAACAACAGATTTCAGAGCTGCGCCTCCTGCAGCTGCTGCTCCTGAGATCAGAGCTTCACATTTCTCTTCTTTACAACCAGAGGTCAGAGCTTCTTCTCCAGCAGCTACTACTGCTGAGATTACGGCTTCAGACAGTGTCTCTCCTTTAACAACAGAGGTCAGAGCTGCGCCTCCTGCAGCTGCTGCTCCTGAGATTAAAACTTCAGATGTCTTTCCTTTAACAACAGAGGTCAGAGCTGCGCCTCCTGCAGCTGCTGCTCCTGAGATTAAAACTGGACCAAGTGTCCCTCCACCAACTACAGCTGCTGCTCCTGCACCCACTACTACACATGTTCCCATTAAGGCCACCTTTTTCAGTCTATATCTTTCCTCTTCTCTTATCTTTTCCTCCTCTTCCAACTTCTGTCTCTCCTCTTCTTCTCTCTTCTTTTTCTCTTCTTCACAGATTTTTATCTGAGCTTCCTGGTACATCTCATTAGTGTAATGCTCTCCTCCGTTCTCCTTCACCATTGTGTCAATCTTCTCCAGCAGTTCAGTTACCTGTGATGGATTGTTTTCTTTTTTATTATTGAACACATGATAATGCCCTTTACACTGTTTAACTAGTTCTCCAATCTGCTTGTTTTCTGTCAGAAATTCCACAATAGTTAGTTTTTCCTTTTCTAACTGATCTCCTCTAGTGAACAGAACGATGGTGTAACGTGCAGCTTCTTCTCCAAAGTTCTTCTGAATCCATTTGACTGTGTTTTTCTCTTCATCTGTGAATCTGTCATCCAGTCTGATGACCAGCAGAAACACATGAGGACCAGGAACAGACATTTCTACACACTTCACTAATTCCTTCTTCAGTTGTTCTTCACTGATTGATGTATCAGACAGTCCTGGAGTGTCGATCACTGAGATTAATCGACCTGTTTTCTGCTGATGCTGTTGGCATGTCTTAGTCACAGATTCAGCTGAGAATTTTTCTACAAATATCTTTTCTCCCAGGATGGTGTTTCCTGATGCACTCTTTCCAGCTCCAGTTTTCCCCACCATCACAATCCTGAGATCTGTGCACTCGCCAGGTTTTGAGTGTTTGCTCTGGATGCACTCTGAGACTGAGTTTGACAACAGACAAACAAAATAAGCTTCATTTAGTTTTTCAGAAGTATGTCATGATATTTGGTAAAATTGTAATAAAGCTGTTCTCACCTGTTTGGGTTGGATGTAGTTCTGTCTCTGTCTGTTGTTTCTTCTGGTCACATTTTCTTCTTCTGTATTCTTCTAGTTTCTGGACTGTATTTGTTTCTCCTTTGTGTTCAAAGTTATTTCTCAGTGATTTTGCTGGTGGTTTGACTACCTCTTCTTCATCATCCTTGTTTTCTTGTGGATCTCTAGAGTGTCTGTCTACATTTAATTCAATTGTCTCAATTTTTCTCACATGAGAAACACAATTTTTCTTTTCAGTCACAACATTTGTTGTTTCCTTTTCTTTTACAGTGTACTTGCGAATCTTGTCCCGCACTATTACCTGTTCTTGTTTCGTCTCTTGCACATTTGTTCTTCCATTCTTCTCTTGTTGTTTATTCCTTTCTTTCCTGCTCTTTGTTTGATACTGTAAGTAAATCTCATTATCATAATGATGGTCATTATTCTGTTTGATGATTTCATCAATCTTCTCTAGAAGCTCTGCGATGTGAGATTGATTCATCTCATTTTTACTGTTGATCACATGATATTTACTTCTGCAGTGTCTGACTAGTTCTTGAAACTTTTGAGAAAATGTAAAGGCTGTCAGGTCTCTTTTCGACATTTGTTCTATTCCAATGAACAGCACCATTGTGAACTTCAAAGCTTGAGCTCCAAAATTCTCCAGAATTTCTTCCACAACGTTCCTCTCATCCTCCTCAAAGGTCTCCAGGTTGATGACGAGCAGGAACACATGAGGACCGGGATCAGAGAGATACAGACTCTTCATCATCTGACTCTTCATCTCTTCATCGGTCAGTTGAGTGTTGAAGAATCCTGGCGTGTCGATGATGGAGATGTTTCTGTCTTCTACTCTTCCTGTCTGTTTCTCACTCTCTCTGGTTCTGCTCTCTTTAAATGCCTCTCGACCCAATATCCCATTTGCAGTTGAACTCTTTCTAGCTCCACAGACTCCCAGCAGCACAATCCTCAGCTCCTGTGAATCACCTGTGAAAAACATCATGCCATTAAGTTCTTAGATGCTTCTTTGATTCTAACATGTCAGTTTTTCAGTCCCAGATATCTTTTTGCTATTTCAATAGAAACACTTGTTCACGAATGCATTTTGTAAACGTATTTTGCTTTGTATCTTGAAACAATCTTAGCGAAATTGTCATCCATCCAGTGCTCTACCTGCATCAGTATCCATAGAACGGATCTAGTACACCAGGCTGCAGCCTGCATATCGAGACGGAGCTGCACCTGGGGTGGGGCTGCTTGTGTTGCCCCGCCCCATACCTACATGACAGGAAATGTGTGCGTATTTGGTGTAGGACAGAGTATGCTGTTTAAAAAGCTAAAAACACTGAGCAGTTTTACAAGATTTAAGTTTAACCTTCTGGACCAGACAAATTCACGAATGAATCATTGGGACATTCTAAAATGTGAAAGTACATGGCCTTATGCATTAAAACAGTTTTTTTAAAAAGACCAAACTCAGTAAACAAATTATTAATAAAGCATTCTATTCACAGACAGAGTGTCTAAAATGTATGCGCATCACTGATCTCTAAATAGTAGGCTACCATTGAATGATATATAAAAGTTTAACTTAATGCTGTTAAAATGTATGAAACTGTTTGATGAAATAACCACAATCTTAACAACTGCATTAAAATAAGAGCATGATGCGCATAAAATTGTGTTCATTTCTATAGCAACAGATTACAGTTATGTCTTTCAGAATCATCACTGGTAGTTTTTAATCAGCTGAATAAATACTTAAACTCAAATGGATACCTGGACAATTTTCAATATGGTTTTCGACCACATCACAGCACAGAGACAGCACTCATTTAGCTAATGTATTATATTCACTTAAATTGTGACTCTGGCAAAATATTGGTGCTGGTATTGCTAGATCTCAATGCTGCATTTGACACTGTCGATCATAACATACTACTAGAGAGACTGGAAAACTGTGTCAGGCTTTCTGTGATGGTACTCAAATGGTCCAGGTCATACTTAGAAGGGAGAGGCTATTGTGTGAGTCTAGGAGAGCATAAGTCTAAGTGGACGTCCATGACATGTGGAGTCCCACAAGGCTCAATTATTGCACCGCTCTTGTTTAGCCTGTATATTTTTCCACTAATTCAAATAATGAGAAAGAACCAAACTGCCTATCACAGCTATGCTGATGATACCCAGATTAACCTGGCCTTATCTCCAAATGACTACAGCCCCATTGACTCCCTCTGCCAATGCATTGATGAAATTAATAGTTGGATGTGCCAGAACTTTCTTCAGTTAAACAAGGAAAAAACGGAAGTCATTGCATTTGGGAAAAAAAGATGAAGTTTTCAAGGCGAATGCATACCTTGGCTCTAGGGGTCAAACAACTAAAACTAAAGTCAGGAATCTTGGTGTGATTCTGGAGAAAGATCTTGGTTTCAGTAGTCATGTCAAAGTAATAACTAAATCAGCATACTATCATTTAAAAAACATTGCAAGAATTCAGAGATGTATAGTAACGAAGTAGAACTACTTCACTACTGTACTTAAGTACTAAAAGGCGGTATCTGTACTTTACTAGAGTATTGTTTTTTTCCCCTACTTCCACTTTTACTTCAGTACATATTTTCTATGAGTTTAATACTTTTACTCCGATATCTTTTTTTTATGTGCTGCATCGTTACTCGTTACAATTATAAAAATGTT
Source organism: Carassius auratus (assembly GCF_003368295.1). Taxonomy (NCBI): domain Eukaryota; kingdom Metazoa; phylum Chordata; class Actinopteri; order Cypriniformes; family Cyprinidae; genus Carassius; species Carassius auratus. Next base: position 6,965,839 of record NC_039243.1, read on the forward strand.
ACGAATCATTCCATTACAAACCCACATTACCACTGCCAGAACTGTAGATGGCAGGTTTGATGAAGCTGGCACATCATTGAGCGAATCAAGCGCATGCTGACTGAACTGCTGTGAAGAGAGAGATGAACACCGAGCCGAGCCAGATAATGACTCGTTCACGAGTCAAGAACCGGTTGCATCGGTTTCCGGATCACCAGTAGTTCTTTCTGACAGTTCGATTCAATAAACCGATTGAAGAAAACAGTTCACCAGTTCTTTTGCGCTTGACGTAATGACGTCATTGGCGATGATTGCAAGCCTTCGGTTTATATCGCTCATAACATTAGCACAGAATCAGTTCAGAATCAATCACCAAAAGAATCAGTTCGGTTCAGATGCTCTGTGTTGTCAGTTTGCTTCACGCTGAATCACACATGTGCAGTATCATCAGCTCCTCAGTTCTCGAATCGGACATGAATTCGTAAACGGTTCTTGACTCGAGAACGTGTCAGTCTGTTGTTCGTTATCTGGCTCGGCTCGGTGTTCATCTTCAGTTCTCTCTTCACATCAGTTCAGTCAGTGTACTGTTTGAGTAAATTAATTACTCCGGGATATTGGTTTGTTTTAAGTCATGGGGCGTGTCAGCCACATTGAACAAGTTAACAGCTTTTGTCATTTGTGGATTAATGCGTATTGGAGACGCGAACCGTTTAAAACGATTCAGTTCGATTTGGTGAACTGTTTCAAAAAGATCCGGTTACATCTAATTATTCGTTCACGAACCGGATATCACAAACTGCTTTGTTTTGAACTGTCTTACAACAGACACAGAAGAGAAGACAATGCTAAATAAAGTCATAGTTTTTGCTATTTTTTATATTTAACTGACCCTCTGATGTCACATGGACTACTTTGAAGATGTTTTTCTTACCTTTCTGGACATGGACAGTATACCGTACACACAGCTTCAATGGAGGGACTGAGCTCTCGGACTAAATCTAAAATATCTTAAACTGTGTTCCAAAAATAAACGGAGGTCTTACATGTTTGAAACAACATGAGGGTAAGTTATTAATGACATAATTTTGCAAATTGGGCAAAATCAGTTTTTTGTTTAAAAAAGTTACAGTCAAAGGAATTGTGATGGTCCTTTAGGTTAATCATTTGAAATAGTAAAAACAATATGTTCAAACTTTCTTTAATAACTACATAACATAATACTTGTACTTTTACTTTCAGTACTAAATTTCAGTAGTAAATTTTAAAATAGACTACTTGCAATACTTAAGTACAACAAAATGTTGAATACTTTAGTACTTCTACTTAAGTGTGGTGCTTAAAGAGCACTTCAACTTCTACTCAAGTCACTTTTTTGATAGAGCACTTGTACTTTTACTCAAGTCTGGGTCTCGAGTACTTTATACATCTCTGCAAGAATTAGATGTTTTGTTTCCAGCCAAGACTTGGAGAAACTTGTTCATGCTTTTATCACCAGCAGGGTGGACTATTTTAATGGGCTCTTCACCGGCCTTCCCAAAAAGATCATTAGACAGCTGCAGCTTATCCAGAATGCTGCTGCCAGGATACTGACAAGAACCAGAAAATCTGAGCATATCACACCAGTCCTCAGGTCCTTACACTGGCTTCCAGTTACATTTAGGATTGATTTTAAAGTACTTTTACTCGTATATAAGTCACTAAATGACCTAGGACCGAAATATATTGCAGATATGTTTACTGAATATAAACCTAACAGACCACTCAGATCACTAGGATCGAGTCAGTTAGAAATACCAAGAGTTCACACAAAACAAGAGGAGTCCGCCTTTAGTTACTATGCTGCCCGCAGTTGGAATCAGCTTCCAGAAGAGATCAGATGTGCTAAAACACTAGTCACATTTAAATCTAGACTCAAAACCCATCTGTTTAGCTGTGCATTTATTGAATGAGCACTGTGAAATGTCCGAACTGATTGCGCTTATTTTCAGTTGTTTTGATGTAAATCATTTTCGAACTGTTTTAAATTAATTTTAAATAAGTACATTTTTTAATAATTTTAAAAGTTTTAAAATTGCTTGTTTTATTCTTGTTATTATTTTTCTTCATTATTATTTTACTTTATTTTATGTGAAGCACTTTGAATTACCATTGTGTACGAAATGTGCTATATAAATAAACTTTTCTTGCCTTGCCTTGCCTTGGCTGGTAGAATTAAAAGTTTCTTGATTTCACTTTAAAATAATGAGGAGCAGCATATTTTCCTGAAATAAATGGGAGGAAAAGTCTATGCTTTGCAATGTAGTCAATAAAAATTTAAATGGCACTCAGCAGACACATTAGCCTACTGCAGGTGTCATTTATCAACTGCATGACAGATAAATATATGTAACAATAATTGACTTGTCATGCATCTGTGATGAGTGGGGCGGGGCCGGTGGAGTGATTGGGAAATGAGCGACACCTGCTCCACTCACTGGTCTCGAGTCTCACGGAGGAGATCAGAAGGATACAAAAGAGGAGCAGCGACAGTGAAGGACAAGAGAGGACAAGGCCTGGGTTTTATTTAGTGGTTGGTTTTTGTTTGTGTGTGGCAGTCGTCCGTGAGGGGCTGTCGCGCTGTTTTGTGTTTATTTAGTTTTTAAGTTTATTAAGTTTTATTGTAATGTTTTCCGGTTCCCGCCTCCTTCTTAACCATGATTATGAAGTTTGTACTCCATTACACTGCTATATAAATTAAAACAATACTGATACATCCTTTTCATTTCCTTTCTCATACTCTGATATGAAATAATCAAAATGTAAAAAATTATTCTTATTATTTTAACTCTGCAGATTGGGACAATATGCATTCTGAGCAGAGTTGATTTAAATCTGTGATTTTGCTGTATACTGCTAACTAACAACTAACTTACTGCTGACTAACAACTAGCAAAGTAACGTACTGCTAACTAACAACCAGGGCTCCCAAGTTTTATTAAAATTTAGAGTGAGATCACATCTGTTGGGGGAGAAACCAAATATATACAGCATCGGCCCCTCTGCCCTGCCTAAATCTCTCTCTCTCTCTCTCTCTCTCTCTCTCTCTCTCTCTCTCTCTCTCTCTCTCTCTCTCTCTCTCTTTTTTTTTTTGTCTCAATTTTCAAAACTTCAAGTGCACCATAAGTACCTTTAATAAACATGCACCAGAAAACAACATTACTTATGTGCATCTTCATACAAAACAATGGCACCAACATATTTTAAGATCAGTCTGTGCAAGCTTATGTCAGTTAAAACAGTCCAGTCTTGCATTTTAATCTGGGACTTAGATTTATTTTATTTATTTAGTGATGGACGGTTGCTTTTAGTGTCACTTAAACCAGCTGGTAGGGTTGTGCAGTATGTTAGCTGTCAATTCTTAGAGCCCTGTTTGCTTTTTGTATTAGGTTTACAGGTTAGTTAACATCATGAGTAATTATGAGAAAGGTTGAAACAACATTTTTTAGCAGCTAACAGGCTCTGTCACATTCCTTTTAATTACAGATGGTTGTTCAAGCTTCACACAAAAGACAAAGCTTCACCATTATTTTGGTAACATCATATCATATTTTATCCATTATATACACTAATGCATTGGTTCTCAGCTCTGGCCCCCGAGGTCCACCTTCCTGCAGAGTTCAACTACAACCTTGTTCAAACTCACCTGCCTGTAGGTTTCTCATAACCTTAAAGCCATAGGTGTGGTCAGATACCAAAAAAACACAGTATAATTCAATTCTCAAAATTGTATTAAAGTGACTGTTCATGTTAGGTTTAGTCAGACTAACCTTTATGTTTAGATGCCATTATGTCTCTTGCAGTTTCGTTGTTTAGAGTCTCTCCGTCTGTCTGAACTCAAATGAGCGAAACTAGAAGTGGCTAAACTGCCTCGTACTTAAAATAAAAGAATCATAATCAGTCATCACCACCCATTGGCTGAATATCTGACACCTGTCAGTATAAAGAACATGCCAAAGTATGTTTTTGATCGAGGCCTCTTGAGTATGTGTAGTCTCTTACCTCAGAAGTTAACTAGGTTTGCTCAGTTTTTGAACTCAGAAAACCATATGCTGCAATATATACATAAATCCTTTGATAAACGGAAAAGAGCTGCCTTTTGACTTCCACGGAGAGAGGAAACTCAAGCAGGTTTTGAAAATATGAAGTTAAGTAAATGATCTTCGTTATTGCAGAAAGTCATTTTTCAATCTTAGAAAAGCTAAAGCCCAAGAAGGAAAACACGGACATTTATAAAAAATTTCAGTTAATGCATATCAAGATGCATTTATCTTATATGTTATGCTTTCATACAACACATGCTGATTGAATTGGATGACAATCAATTTGATCACATTACAATACTCAAAATATAATTAATAAATAATATTATTTTAATGCAAAGAGAACAATGTGGCACATGTTTAAACTATCAAGTCACAAGTGATTTAATAAGACTGAGTCTCAAATCTACTGTACACTGCATTCACTTAACACTTTCTTAGTGGAACATGATATAATATATTCTATTTTATTTTCTTGTTGATAGTCACATGCATTGTATTTCTGGTAAGTGAGCAGAATATGCGATCATTCAAGTCTAGCTGGCCAGTGAAGTCATGGCTTTTTTTTTTTTCTTTTTTTTTAATTCATCGATTTATTATATCACTTATATCAGTTTACATTTTTAAGAGCATGGCAAAGAAAAATAAGCCATTCACCTCATAAGATGTCAGTACAGCATTACAATGATTGAACTGATGTTTCAAGGAGAAAGATTTGCTTTAACAGAAACTGGATTATTTGCTCCTCCCTCCCATTAAAGCTGCAGGTATTGATGCTCCACCAGTAACAGATTGCAGTGCTGCATTTCCAGCAGCCGCTGCTCCTGCCATTAAAGCTTCAGACAGTGTCTCTCCTTTAACAACAGATTTCAGAGCTGCGCCTCCTGCAGCTGCTGCTCCTGAGATCAGAGCTTCACATTTCTCTTCTTTACAACCAGAGGTCAGAGCTTCTTCTCCAGCAGCTACTACTGCTGAGATTACAGCTTCAGACAGTGTCTCTCCTTTAACAACAGATTTCAGAGCTGCGCCTCCTGCAGCTGCTGCTCCTGAGATCAGAGCTTCACATTTCTCTTCTTTACAACCAGAGGTCAGAGCTGCGCCTCCTGCAGCTGCTGCTCCTGAGATTAAAACTGGACCAAGTGTCCCTCCACCAACTACAGCTGCTGCTCCTGCACCCACTACTACACATGTTCCCATTAAGGCCACCTTTTTCAGTCTATATCTTTCCTCTTCTCTTATCTTTTCCTCCTCTTCCAACTTCTGTCTCTCCTCTTCTTCTCTCTTCTTTTTCTCTTCTTCACAGATTTTTATCTGAGCTTCCTGGTACATCTCATTAGTGTAATGCTCTCCTCCGTTCTCCTTCACCATTGTGTCAATCTTCTCCAGCAGTTCAGTTACCTGTGATGGATTGTTTTCTTTTTTATTATTGAACATAAGATAATGCCCTTTACACTGTTTAACTAGTTCTCCAATCTGCTTGTTTTCTGTCAGAAATTCCACAATAGTTAGTTTTTCCTTTTCTAACTGATCTCCTCTAGTGAACAGAACGATGGTGTAACGTGCAGCTTCTTCTCCAAAGTTCTTCTGAATCCATTTGACTGTGTTTTTCTCTTCATCTGTGAATCTGTCATCCAGTCTGATGACCAGCAGAAACACATGAGGACCAGGAACAGACATTTCTACACACTTCACTAATTCCTTCTTCAGTTGTTCTTCACTGATTGATTGATGTATCAGACAGTCCTGGAGTGTCGATCACTGATATGTTTCTACCTTCTACTGTCTGCTCATGCCTTTGGCATTTCAAAGTCACAGATTCAGTAGAAAATTCTTCTTTAAAAGTTTTCTGTCCCAGGATGGTGTTTCCTGATGAACTCTTTCCAGCTCCAGTTTTCCCCACCATCACGATCCTGAGATCTGTGCACTCGCCAGGTTTTGTGTGTTTGCTCTGGATGCACTCTGAGACGGAGACCCAGATAGTTTTAGAGCAGAAAAATAAGACATAAGTTTAGTTTTTCAGAAGTATGTCATGATATTTGGGAAAAGTGTAATAAAACTGTTCTCATCTGTTTGGGTTGGATGTTGTTCTCTCTCTGTCTGTTGTTTCTTCTGGTCACATTTTCTGTATTCTTCTAGTTTCTGGACTGTATTTGTTTCTCCTTTGTGTTCAAAGTTATTTCTCAGTGATTTTGCTGGTGGTTTGACTACCTTTTCTTCATTATCCTTGTTTTCTTGTGGATCTCTAGAGTGTCTGTCTACATTTAATTCAGTTCTCTCAATTTGTGTCACATGAGAAATAAAATCTTTATTTTCAGTCACAACATTTGCTGTGTCCTTTTCTTTTACAGTGTACATATTACTCGACTCCCACACTATAATCTGCTCTTGTTTAGTTGCTTGAACTTTTATTTCTTTCTCTTGTTTCATCTGTCCTTTTCTGTAGTTTATTGGAACTCTTAAATAAATGCCAATGTCGTAATGCTGGCCATCATTTTGTTTGATGATTTCATCAATCCTCTCTAGAAGTTTTGTTATGTGAGTTGGAATAATGTCATTTTTACTGTTGAATGCATGATACTGTCCTCTGCAGTGACCGACTAACTCCTGAAACCTTCTACTATCTATAAGAAGCTTCCATTGTCTATTTGGAATTTTTTCTCTTCCAACAAAAAGCACCATTGTGAACTTCAAAGCCTGAGCTCCAAAGTTCTCCTGAACTTGCTCCACGAGGTTCCTCTGCTCCTCTCTGAAGGTCTTCAGGTTGATGACGAGCAGGAGCAGGTGAGGACCAGGATAACAGAGGAACATACTCTTCATCATCTCATTCTTCATCTCTTCCTCAGTCAGTTGAGTGTTGAAGAATCCTGGCGTGTCGATGATGGAGATTTTTCTGTCTTCTACTCTTCCTGTCTGTTTCTCAGTCTCTCTGGTTCTGCTCTCTTTAAATGCCTCTCGACACAGTATTGCATTTGCAGTCGAACTCTTTCCAGCTCCACAGACTCCCAGCAGCGCATTCCTCAGCTCCTGTGAATCACCTGTGAAAAAGATCATGTCATTAGCTGGAGCTCTAGATGATTTTTATTCCCAGGTATTTTCTTTGTAATTTAACCAGATACATTTATTCACTCATGTGCTGTGTCAATGTTCACACAGAAGGGTCAGAAAAACTAAAATTAATTAACTACCTAAATAAATAAACTTAACTGTCTTGATAAGTAGCTAAAACTAACAAGCTAATCAACTATGCAACCAAAGAACTAGTTTAACAATTCAACTAACTGACTAGCTAAATAATTAACTTTGCCGAGAGTCTCCAGGCTAGGTAAACCATACCTTTTCTTCCTACGGCCAGCAAGACTTATCCATTCGATGGGCGTGCTCCCATCGAATGTGGGCGAGAGTTTCCTGGCCACACAACTTACCTTTCCTTCTACGCCCAGAGAGATTTACACATTCGATGCCGTGAGTAGGAAGCTCCCATCGGATTTCTGCGAGAATCTCCTGACTTGACAAACTTCCCTTTTCCATCCTTCGGCCAGCGAGGCTTACCCATTCGATGCGTGTTCTCCCAATGGATGCCGGCGAGAGCCTCCTGGCCAGACTACCTTTCCTTTCTCCTTACAGCCACCATGCACTATCCAGATCCCGTGGGAGGCCGGCAAGAACCTCCTTTTCCATTTCTACGGTCGTCGAGGCTTTCCCGTCCGATGCTGCAAGTACTTGCTCCCATCGGACGTCGGCAAGAGGCCCACGGCCACCCAAACTTACCTCTTCCATCCTACGGCCTGCAATGCTGACTCAGCAGATACAGCAAGCACGAAGTTCCTGTTGGATGCTGGTGAGAGCCTCCTGACCACACTACTTTACCTTTCCAACTTTCACCCAGAGAGGCTTACCCGTTCAATGCGGTGAGTACAATATCCCGTCGGACGTCGGCAAGAGTCTCCTGACTAGACAAACTCACCTTTGCCTTTTCTATGGTCAGAGAGGCGTACCCGTTTGATCGTGTGTGCTCCCGTTGAACGTCGCCGAGAGCCTCCTGGCCAGACAACCTCACTTTCCAGTCTATGGTTGGCGAGACTTACCCATTCGATCGTGTGAGCCCCCGTCAGGTGTCGGCGAAATTATCCCGGCCACATGACTTTACCTTTCCATTTGACGACAGGTGAGGCTTAACCGTCCGACACCACAAGTCTCAACCTCCTGCCAAATACTGTCAAAAAAAAAAAAAACTCCTCTACCCTCACATCTTTTCCACCCGCCTGGCGAGGCTTGCCCATTTGATTTTCTGAGTTGATGATACCCCATCGAGTGCAGTGTGAGCCTCCCAGCACTGGTTTTCTTTTCCTCTCCCCGTCCGGCGAGGCTTACCTGTCTGATGCGTGTGCTTCCGTTAGACATCGGCGAGAGTACTTCCGGTCGGGTTCCATACTTGCTGGCCGCAAGCGAGTCTCATCCATCCGATGTCGTGAGTATCAACCTCCCATCAGATGTTGCAAGAGTCTTCTTGTTGGTCAGCCCAAAAACCTTTTTTTACCTGCCAAACCAATAGGACCCAGACGTCCTTCGTCCTGAGTCTTAATCTCCAGTCGGAGGCTTCATGGGCTCTCGGTAAGCCATTTGCCCTTCCGGCCCGCCAACGAGATGACTTCTCAGAAAATTATATCAGCCCCCGCACCCCATCTCCTCACTTCGAGTTCACTTTATAATTAGACGGGGAGGGGGGGTACTCTAGGTTCGGGCCATTCCCGAGCTCGGAGCCCTTCCCCGGACAGCACGCCAAATACGGATACCATACCTCAGCTAATTAAATATAAGCGTGAACTCGTGAAACTGACTAGACAAATAGTTAACTAGCCAACCAACTAACTAGCTAACTAAACTGAAACTTGTTAAACTAACTTGTTAACTAGCCAAAACTAATTAACTAGCTATGTAACTATCCAAACAACTAGCCAACTAGCTGACTAACCAACTGCTAGCTGTATTAACTGTATCACTACTTGAAACATTTCAGTAACACTTTAGATTACAGCCTGCGTAATTAAACAGAATTTACAGCTTACCTATTTATTGTCTACCTCCACAATCATAGGTGTAAGGGAACAATATGCAACGTTTGGGGAATAAGGGGGAAACAACTTGCTAAATTCTGAAGCATTTATACTGTAAGTATTTTATAACTAAAGGGCACCTATTCTGAAATGACATGGTATGTATGACACACAGATTGGAATTTTCAGTGTAAGCATAATTTACAGCTGTACGTAGTTTTCCACTGTATTTCATCTCAATGGGACTGCTGACGAGCTCGCTGCCGAGATGACCAAATGCAATGCTCTTTCATCAGATAAATTTTCATACAGAAATTCCTAAACCAAATCATAGCAGACACTGGTGTCATCATTCCCCCATACTTTATCTTAATCTTAAATTTAAACTTAATCTCCATGATCCCACATAAAGAAACACTAGTAAATACTACAGCGTATATTCTTAAGTAAACTGAGGTAACTTTTAATAAAGACTGGTGGTTTTAAACTTTTCTATAATTACAAAATTATAGCCTACTATAATATACTAGAGTTTACTATTTTTATCAGTCATATATATATATATATATATATATATATATATATATATATATATATATATATATATATATATATATATATATATATATATATAAATAATTTATATATCCCATTATAATGCAATAAGTACCCAGTACGTAGTGTAAAAACATACTGCATCACATATTTGTGGTACTTATGAAATACTAACAGTATAAATACTTTTCATTTTCCATGTCATTACCTCCGTATCCTTTAAACATTGCACATTGTTTCCGTTTACCTACACGTACATACAGCTGTAAGTTATGCTTACGCTGAAAATTTCAATCTCAATACATGCCACATAATTTCAGAATTGGTGCCCTTTAGTTATAAAATTCTTACAGTATGAATGCTTTAGAATTTGGCAGGTTATTACCCCCTTATTCCCCAAACGTTGCATATTGTTCCCTTACACCTAATCTATAGTTACAAATAGGTACACTGTAAATTCTGTTTGATTATGCATTACATTGCAGGCTGTAATCTAAAGCATTACCACCATTTCAACAGAGTATGTTTGCCGTCTTCAAGCTGCAGCACAAAGATGAGCAGCCAATATTTACATCGCTGTAAATACCAATATAATACACAGATACATCAATAGTGTCAGTTCTAAATAGATTATATAATGGATTGCTATTTTTAACTTTTCAGGTTAGTAGCGTGTGAGTGCAGATATTATGCATGACGGTAAAACAACATTTGACCGGCTGTGTCACATTCCTTTTGTTTAAATTTGACACAGAATACAGATGACAACTTTCACTATTACAACATCATACTGTATGTTAAACATGATACTCTGACTTGTACTATATTTTATATCTTCTTCAACCCTTTCACAAGTAAGTTTAACATATTCTAGCTGACTTAGTTCAAATAGATGAGCAGTCAACCCCAATACAATACTCCAAAACATCAGTAATGTGAACAGATTTTGTAATGGATGCTTATTTGCAGCTTTTCAGGACAGTTAACTTTGTGAGAAAAGGTGTATGAACACATACTGAACATAACAAAATATTTCCTGTTTTCTTTCTCTCTTTTATATTCTCTTTTTAATTTCTTGTTGGTATAGTTTTTTTTTTTTTTTTTTTTTTTTTGGTAGATCCTCTGAGGTCTGTTAGGTTGTAAATCTACACTTCTCATCATGTTGTCAGAGCTTATAATGCTCAGCCAAATGTTGTCTGTCTACATTTTTAATTTATTTAAAAAAAAAAGGTGTGGCATTGAAGCAAGCCATTCACCTCAGAAGAAGTCATTAGCGTTAGAATGATTGTGAAACTGATAGTTGAAGAAAAACAGATGCTTTAACTGAAACTTGATTTCTTGCTCCGGTCTGCATGTCAAAACTGACCCAATGGCCAGTCAAAAACACGACCATCTCTTAAATATCAAAACTCAGAATATGTCATTTCCATAACTAAAATACACATCCCTTATGAAAATTAACCATAGTTTTACTTTTACAAAAAAATGGGTGGGATTGGACAGTAATGGTCAACCATTTAGGTCGCTGTGATTTTGCCAAGTAACAAGACATGATCCTGCATCAAAGTTATGGTCCAAAAATAACCAAATCCATATTTCTAAACCTAACCCCACCCATCAATTGCTCCTATCAGAGAGAAATGAATAACAAGGGCGTAGAAGCATCTAACATCTGACTGTAAGCATAAAACTGGCATTTCTTGAAGATGCATCCCTCAGATCTGATTGGCTGAATGGAATGTTGTACTTGTGTACTTGGTTAAATCACATTCAGTAAAAAATTAGCAGGAGCAGGATTTAGAAAACGTATTGTCAACTACAAGAAACAAAAAACACAGTTTATAATTAATTTCTCTTTTTCTTATATGAGCATTTCTCCCGGAAAATCGCACCCTCGCACACGTTGACCAGATGAGAGCATATCAACGCACTTCAAAATCATCCACAGCACTGCATAGGATTTTTTCCAAGAATGCCTCGAAATAAGTGCGTTTTTAGGAATGTAAGGGAAAGTTTACCCTAGTTCAGCTTCCCCAAGAACCCAGCGTTGCATAAACAGTGGATGCAGTTTGTTTTTCCGGGGCAGCAACGGAGTGTATCAAGTGCCTTTGTGTGTTATCGTCGTTCAGTGATGAAGGTTTTATAAACAAGGCCCAGGTCGACGCTAGACATTCATGTAAGTACAATTGCATCAGATTTATGTCTTTTGTTGGAAATCAGCACATAAGTGAATCTATTTTAATGGAAACAACACAAAACATCAGTATTATATCTCCGCCCACAACACGCCTCCAGGAGCTCAGCTTTTTCCGGAAAGAATCGGAAAGCTGTAATTCTCTTTCATAAATGTGATAAAACTAAAGACTTTTGGATATATGAAGGATGCAGTGCTACTCTATAGGTACTCAAGATTAGCATGAGATTAGGCGAAACTGTGTATGATGTGTACCCTTTAAACTAGCTATATTTTGTGAGTATCACATTCGTTTATTTCATTTATACTTACCTTTCATTTGGCCTGTGTGTTGATGACAATTTATCCATGCAGTTTGTTTTTGTCGTCCAAAGTGGCCGACCTATGTTTATTTAGTCTTGTCCATTCGTGTGTCATATTAGTACACTGTAAGATTAAAATGTCAACAAACAGATTCACATTTTTGGAATAGTGGCAAATTGGAAGGAAATTATTTAGGATTGATAATCAGAATAATGTCAAGTAGCATGTGAATGTTATTGAAAAAAGTCACATATACAACTTTTACAGTAAGTTCTTACAATGATAATAGTTTTGAATTTGCTGAATAGTGTCTGTGACTCCATACTGCCACCTAATGCTTTGGTGTGAACAGAAAAACATATGTGTGTCTAGTTGCAATGTGGCTTTCTAATGAATATACAGTATGTAGTAGTGTGTGTGCATATGTTTGCATGACTGCCTCTGTTAGTGTGTGTGTGTGGGTGTTTGAATAAGTGCGTGCTGTATTTATGCTGTGTGTGTGTGTGGAGATAATTATGAGCTGATATTTTCTGGCACTCAGATGCTGATTTACTCCCACTCATAAGAACAAAGAGAGTGTTTCTACAAACACAGATGAGAGTCCAACAACAGCACAACACTCACACAGACGCTCCTCAGACACTGTAAGTACTGAACTAACTTCTTATTGTGAAATCATTTATTTGAATTCTACCTCTGAAGTGTTTATATATATATATATATATATATATATATATATATATATATATATATATATATATATAGCTGTTATTTTTGCTGTTAATTTAAGTAATATAGTTCATACAGAATGCTTTTGTTTCTTAAAAGGTGAAAATATTTTGGTAATACTTCACAATAAAGATTCATTTTTAAATCTTAACATTAGTTATTCACATGCTGTTAACAATTACGGAGACTTCTAAGGCATTTATTATGAATTAATTTTAATTAATGGTAATTGTATTATTTACTAACACATTCTTAAAATCAAAAGTTGTATCTGTTAATATTATTTAATATATCATGAATTAACATTTTTTTATTTTATTAACTGAGATTAACAAAATGTTACATGAACATTGAAATAAATATATTACTGATATTTAATGCATTAACTAGTGTGTTAACTAATGGAACTTCAAGAGTTACTGAACAGTTGTTTACTTGAGCAGTTCTTGTTTAACAGTCATAGTGAAATTCATAATAATAAATAAATTTCAAATTAGTGGCTATGATGTTGTATTAAATAGAAATATTCACCCTAGTTAATAATTATTATGCAAAAATTAATAATGCATACTTTTGATTCTATTAATAATTTTTTTTTTATGTATTAAATTAAAGTATTTACAACAGTTGTGATGTTGGACAATTGTATTGTTATTATGAACAAAGTTAACTAAATTGAGGCAAAACTTAACAGTAAGGCATTAGAATCTATTTTTTATTCATTTCTTTTTATATCACTGTATAAATGTGCATTATATAAATAAAATAAACATTTCAAAAATATTTGAAAATTTAATTTATTTTCTGAAACTGCACTGCAGACATAAACATAAATCATTTTTATTTATTTATATTTCATTAAGGGAGGATCATAAACCTGTTTTCCAAACCTATTTGAGGATGTAAAAAAAAAAAAATAATAATAATCAATCAATTATTCCTGTGTTCAAAACTGCATTGTCTTCTCCAGAGTGAATAAATCATTGGTTGACGATCAGTCATGGCAAACACGGGTCTTCAGGTGATGGGTCTGGTCCTGGGCGTGGCAGGCTGGGCGTTCGGGATCCTGGTGTGCGTCGCCCCCTGGTGGCGTGTGTCGGCGTTCGTGGGGGACGAGCTGGTGGTGTCTCAGGTGCTGTGGGAGGGGCTGTGGATGACGTGTCTGTCGCAGTGGGGCCGTCTGCAGTGTAAAGTCTATGACTCCGGCCTCGCCCTCTCAGGCTCCGCCCAGATGTGCCGCGCCCTGTGTGTGCTGTCGCTGCTCCTGTGTCTGCTGGCGCTCATGCTCAGCGTGACCGGGCTCAAGTGCACGCGCTGCCTGGGGGACGCGCACGAGACCAAAGCGCGACTGGGGCAGGTCGGCGCAGCGCTCTTCCTCGCGGCTGCATTTTTCTTCCTTTTGCCGGTGTGTTGGACAGCGTATGTGGTGATACGAGATTTCTACGACCCGAATGTCGCCGCACCGCTTAAACGAGAACTCGGACCAGCGCTCTACCTGGGATGGGGCGTGACCGTGCTGATGCTGGTGGGCGGGGCTTTGTTGTATTTAGGCTCCGCCTCCCCTGGAGTTCCAGCTGTGCCTGTTTTCGGAAAAGGCGCCAAAGGAAACCCTCCATCCACAGCAGAGATCAAACCAGAGAAGGTCTTTGTGTAAGACAGCGTAAAAGACACCAGCCTGGATAAACTGTGTCCGTGTGGTCTCCTTTAATCTGCAGAAATATTATCATTTACTCAATATTTTTTCTGTGTAACACAAAAGGAGAATTTGCATAATTATAGATTTCTTGTTTCTTCTTTATTATCCATTTTCATAGACATTTGTATTTGGTTTTCAATATGGCACATTATAAACATACAGTATACAGCATATTCACAACACAAAAAGAGTTATAGATGATGTTAGGATACTTTTGTGACACTTTTAAAATTAAAACTCGACAACTTGTCTTAATGTGGAAAAGAGCTGTCTAGTGCTTTTCATGTGCAAGGATGAAACAAAATTGCTTTAGAACAACTTGAAGGTAACTGACGTCATTTTGTTTTCAGAAAGTCCATTTGGATAAGAAACCTGAATCCAGCATACACTGAATTGTGTATTTGAATACATTTACAAGACTTTAGAAGCTTATTTTGTTTTCTGAAGGATTTTGTATGTGTTATATGAAGGTCAGTAGTTAGGTTATTCAGATTTTGTTGTTGAATCACTGCCTCACTTATTGTTTTTGTTTTTCTTCAATTCCCAGTATAATAAATGATTATATCTCATGTGATTTATTTAGTGATGTGTGGTGCATTATTTGTCTAATGAACGTAATAGAATGATGTAGGTTGGCTGCATGTTGATGTGTGTTGACTGGACATGCATTGCATGAGTGCATGAACACGTTGACAGGGATCACACGACACAATAGCAGAACACAGGACAGGGACCGTACACAGAGTGTCCTCTGTTGCTCTGATGATGTCATCGTGTGGAATACGAGCTTGTGTCCCACAGAACTCCTTCAGAAGCCCTGCATGAAAACAGACCAGATCAGAGGAGGAGGAATTCATCAACATCAGTACTACAGATGCATTAGTGACCCATGCAGGCATGTTTGTTGGCTCTAAAGCGAGTTCATATGCTACCCCTGGTGGTTTAAGGAAGAAGTAACTACAGTAGATGATTCAGCCACAGTAGCTGTATTACTGCAACTGTCCACAAGAAGACAGTCAAACCCAAGCCTTCAAGATCCCACAGTCTCAAAAAATAAATACGTTGATGGTTCCATGAGGGACCTTATATATAGAACATTTCCAGTCCACAAAAAGTTCTTTATATTATGAGAATGTTCTTTCAGTGAACAGTATCCAATGATATATATATATATATATATATATTATTATTATTATTATTATTATTTATTGAATGAGCACTGTGCAATGTCCAATCTGATTGCACTATATTTTCACTTTTTTTTTTTTATTATTATTTTGTTTTACGTAAAATCATTTTCTAACTGTTTTAAATTTATTTTAAATAAGTATTTTTTTAAATAATTATAAAAGTTTTAAAATTGCTTGTTTTATTCTTGTTATTACTTTTATCAATTATTATTTTACTTTCTTTTATGTAAAGCACTTTGAATTACCATTGTGTACGAAATGTGCTATATAAACTTGCCTTGACAGACAAAGATTATTTTGATATTATATGTGTTTGTTATTAAACATCATAAATGGACACTATAAAGAGATACTCATTCAGTCGGTTCGATAGGAATATATATTGTTCTCAAGAACAAACGTGTATTGTCTAACTAAACGTGTTCACCCAGCAGCTCATATGTGTCAGTGAAGTGGCTCTGGAAGCTGCGCGAGAATGAGGAAGTGTTTGGTCTTAAAGTGGCAGAGCAGTAATTCAGCGCTCCCTGTCTGTTATTCCAGAGGTACTGTCTCTTTAAGAGTCCAGAGCTCGTTCTCAATGAACGCCGAGCAGTCGGATGCACGAGTTTCTCTTTTTGTGTGCACTGTGATGTGTGTGTGTCGATAAGAGGTGGATCCGACCGATGCAACGGGAGGCCGTACCAGATTCCGCGCGAGCAATTGGCTGCTCGTGAACTTTGTTTATCCGCGCACGCCACGCACTCAGAATGTCTCGCGAATCACCGGTAGATTAGCGAGATCATCCACACACGCAGTCCGCAGTGTGCAGTGCGCAGGTCAGGATAGAGCGCGTCGCGTGCAACCACACAGACCGTGAGAGAGAGAAATTAACGGCAACCGGAGAGATGACAGAGAAACGGATGTCGCGCTGGTACTTCGGTGGGATCGCGTCGTGCGGAGCAGCCTGCTGCACGCACCCGCTGGACCTGGTCAAGGTGAGACGCTCGCGTGGACGCGCATAGCACGCTCTCGAGGGCTGATGTTTGAGTGGCCTCCTCTTCATCTTCTCCTCCACTACCAGCACAGCTCGTGTGTTTGAGTTTGAGGAAGCTGAATCAAGGAAAGGTCCTCAATTGGACAATACATAAATCTGTTAAAGGACAGGCTGCTCTTTTATTGAAATATGATCTCATGATTAGTGAGAGAGCAATAATTCGTCCAGACCGATAATATTCACCCAATTTAACACTGTTAAAATAACAATGCTTTTAATTTCTCAATTTTCAAAACCTACTGACAAACTAATAATTATGCTAAACAAATAATAATAATTATAATAGGCTATTTTAAGAATATCAACATAATAATCCTTAAGATACAAGTCTCTTCCAAAATCAACTGACAGCCAAGTCAAAATGTGACGAATATTTTGTCATAACTTGAACGTGAACATTTTGATTACGTCATCCTCATATTACTGCACAGACAGGCTTGTGAAATCATTTTGAATATTGTTGGCCATTCAGCATAATATTAGCTACTGGATATAAGTGTGTCTGTTCCAGATTATGATTCATATTTTTAAGTGATAAATCAGATTATTGGTTTGTCTATTCCAAACAGCCTTGTTAAATTACAATGAGTATTATACATCCAGGAGTGAAATCATATGTTCGGCCATTTTAATATCTGCATATAAATCCTTGGAAAAAGTCTGTTCCAAAATCCACCACCTTGTCAGATATGTCTTTCAAATATTAGGAATTTTTATTTAATATTGTGTAAAATAAGTCTTAATTTAAAGCAATTTTATGAACTTCTAATTGTCCACATTTCATTATATATTTGCAGAATATGTTGCCTGACAGTCATTCTGCAATTCTCTCTCTCTCTCTCTCTCTCTCTCTCTCTCTCTCTCTATATATATATATATATATATATATATATATATATGTATGTATGTATGTATGTATATAGACAAGCCTGTAGTTGAATGCTAGCTTGTGGTCTGGTTTGGGACCGAGTTGAACAGCCTCATGTGATGTCTATCCTCTATAACTAAACCAATTGAATAAGTGTTATCACATTATTACTGTACAGAGGTCACTTTTTAAAGTCCTGAGAGCGCTCTGAAGGACACCACAGACCTGAACGTTCTCTAGTTCACAGAAACAAACACAGACGTGGTCTTCTAAGAGAGCGGGAACGGGTGATAGTGCTTCATGTGCGTCCTCTACAGGAGATCTTGTGACTGTCCTGAGTGTGGTGTGTTCATGTTCAAGGCCAGAGGGATTTCAGGAAATCAGTTCACTGTCATCAGGGTACATGTGTGTGTGTGTGTGTGTGTGTGTGTGTGTGTGTGTGCGAGAGCCGGCAGTCCAGATTCCTCACGAGTTACACGTGTGTGTGTGTGTGTCCAGTCGGCTCTGGTTTGGTGGACTTTGATTGTCTTGTGTCTCTGTTTGTCCTCCAGTGCCCCTCTGCTCTTAAGGGTGTAGTTG
The DNA here is from genome assembly GCF_003368295.1 of Carassius auratus. Lineage (NCBI taxonomy): Eukaryota > Metazoa > Chordata > Actinopteri > Cypriniformes > Cyprinidae > Carassius > Carassius auratus. The sequence continues at coordinate 6,984,098 of NC_039243.1, forward strand.
TACTTTGGTTTTCTCTCAAAAAGTCTCACAGAGACGAGTATCAGGTGGCCTGAATGAATGAGACACAGATGAATGAGTTCCTAAACAATCGGTTCTCTGATCGCTGAGAGACGCTCGTCCTCTTCACTTTCTCTGTGCTCTCGTGTTTCTCTGTGATGACAACAGGCTGAAGTATCTCAGGTTTGTCTGCTCTCCACGAAAACAAGAGCCACAGATAAGCGGCATAATACACACACTTCTGAAGAGCTGCTTGACGTGAAGGTCACCGGCTGGCCTTCAGAGATCTGTATTTAATGAGAGTCCAGACAGAGATACACACACAGCGCTGCTTATATATATTAAACTATTACAGTCTCTGTTCAGACGTCTCGCAGAGTGTGTGTGTGTGTGTGTGTGTGTGTGTGTGCACGCTGTTGTGTCAACGTTAAGCTTTTGTTACAAATTGTTGCATGTTGCAACAGGTATTTCATGCTCAAGGGAACATGGTATAATCAGGTTTTACACACACTTATTCATCAAGGCTGGCTTCTACTGATCAGAAGTGACGATAAAGACATTCATAATTTCATAATGCTACAGAAGTTTCCATAAAAGTATTCATCCATAAAAGTTTTCAACATTGATAATAATCAGAAATGTTTCTTGAGCAGTAAATCATCATGTTATTCTGATTTCTGAAGATCATGTGACAGCTGTGCATCACAGAAATAAATTACATTTGAACATATAATCAGATAGAAAACAGTTGTTTTGAATTGTAATAATATTAACTGCTTTAACTGCATGTTTTGATCAAGTAACTGTGTCTTGGTGAGCAGAAGAGAAACTCCCCCCGAACACAATGGTGTGGATGTTTTGTGCAGATGTCCTGGTATTGCTGGTGTGATGGTGGTGTTAATGATGCTGGTGTTGACAGGTGCACCTGCAGACGCAGCAGGAGGTGAAGATGAGGATGCTGGGCATGGCCATGCACGTGGTGAAGAACGACGGTGTGCTGGCGCTCTACAACGGCCTCAGCGCCTCGCTCTGCAGACAGGTCAGATCCATGAGATCCGCGTCAGACATGGTTTGAGGACGTGACTCGTGGAGAAGCACACACAAACCCCTGCACATGCTGAAAATACATCGTCATGCTTGAACTCAAAACAACAAAAGCTGTCAAACCGCACCGATGACGCAATCTGATCTGCAGAACTGATTAAATGAACACCTTCACCGTGACACTGCACAAATTTGACCAATACACTTATGTTTTGATTTGTTTGAGTATTTTACAAAAAGAGAGGAAACAGGTGGACATGTTCTCCAGAGAAAGTGTCAATGTTTTATGTAGCTAATGATATCAAAAAACAAATGCATTTCTAATGCAGCTGGTTACAATTAGATTGTGTTTAACATCTTGAAAGCTGTAATGCATGCAACAGAAATCTTTATTCAGCAAGTCTTCTTCATGAAAGTGTTGCATTGCACATATATCAGCTCATATACAGCAGCTCTTCAGATAAAGTCCACTCGAGCAATTAAGCAGATAAAGCGTGAGATTAAGATAGTGAGTGTTGAGTGGTTAATCATTGTTTAGGATCAGGTTTGAACACTGAAGATGATGAAATCCTGGTCTAATGCTAACCAGAGTGTGTGTGTGTCTCTGCAGATGTCCTATTCTCTCACCAGGTTTGCCATCTATGAGACGGTCAGAGACGTGATGGGCAGCGGTGCTCAGGGACCCATGCCCTTCTATCAGAAAGTGCTGCTGGGCGCCTTCGGAGGTAACACACACACACACACACACACAGAGGTTTATTATTTAACCTGCATTCAGTGTAGTGTTGTTTGCTTTTAGTTAAACTTCAAGTACTTGTGTTTTGTGTTCTCTCTTTATTCATATGTATGAAGACTTCTGCCATGGAATAAAAAAATAAAGTCAACTTTTTTTTCAGAAATTGCAAGAAATAACCTTCAATTCTTAAAAAAAAAAAGAAAAATAATTAATTTAATGTGTATATATATAAAAAAAATAAAAAAAAAATTGTGAGATGTAAATTCAGAATTGTTAGTTTGTTATATTTAATTCTTAGTTTATATCTTGCAGATATGACTTAATGTTTTTCTCAGAATTGCGAGTTTATATGCAAATAGTTTTTTTTAAATCTCAAAATTCTATTTTTTTTTTTTTTTTAAGAACTGCAAAAAAAAAAAATCTGAATTGTGAGGAAAAAGTTACTTTATTTCTTCAAAAGCTGTCTATGTAGTTTATAATAATTTGTTCATTTCAGTTCTAGTTTGTGTTGTGGTACCGGTTTTATTTGAGTTAACGATATTAACCCTAATGCATTGCTAAACACGTTTTGCGCTGTGCTCCACAGGCTTCACCGGCGGTTTCATCGGGACTCCTGCAGATCTGGTTAACGTTCGGTGTGTATTGTGGGGTTTGTGTGAGTGCTGTGTTTGTGTTTCGGTCTCGTCTGGCCCAGCGTGAGTGTTTGGTGTTGTTGATCTCCACAGGATGCAGAACGATATGAAGCTTCCTGCAGATCAGAGGAGAAAGTGAGTGAGTCTAGATCTAAAATCCCTCCGGACGCTCCTAACCTGAGTAATCTGAATCCCAACTGTGTCTCTCGCAGCTATAAACACGCGCTGGACGGACTCTTCAGGGTCTGGCGGGAAGGTGAAGACATTTCAGGGTCTCTCTCAGTCTTTATCTTCTGCAGATGTCTGAATGTGTCTCTCTGAACACCTGTTTCTATCAGAGGGCACCAGGAAGCTGTTCTCGGGAGCCACTATGGCGTCCAGCAGAGGAGCCCTGGTCACTGTCGGACAGGTGAGGAGCATTTTGGCTTTCAGATTTGATCAGGTTTGATTAAAGCCCTGAAGGTGTTCATGAGCGTGTCTCTCTGTGTCAGCTGGCGTGTTATGATCAGGCCAAGCAGCTGGTGTTGGGCACAGGACTCATGGGAGACAATATACTCACACACTTCCTGTCCAGCTTCATCGCTGTGAGTAACGAAGCCTCTGATTGGCCAATCAAAGAAAATTCTTCTTAACTGACCATTAATGGACAACTAGTTTTTACTTTCTTTATGAGTGATTATTTGTTCGCAATTATTTAATATTTACTTAAGTGTAGCTGTTTAGCATTTTAATAATATATAATAATATAAAATTTGTTGGCTTAATTTAAAATATAAATATATATATATATATATATATATATATATATATATATATATATATATATATATATATATATATATATTTATTTTAAATTAAGCCAACAAATTTTATTTTATATAACATTTGTAAAAAAAAAAAAAAATTGAATCATGTTATAACTTTATTTAAACTATTATAAAATATTATTATATTTATTTTATAGCTTAATTTTTTATTAATGTTTATATTTTGTCATCAAGCATATATAACAATGTATATATATAATATATGTAATATGTAATTATATTTTAATTTCATTAATAATGTTTAAATATATAAATATATATTCTCTGTTCAGGGAGGTTGTGCGACGTTCCTCTGCCAGCCGCTGGATGTAATTAAGACAAGATTGATGAACTCTAAAGGAGAATACAGAGTGAGTTTCATCTCTCTCTCTCTCTCTCTCTGATCACCATCTGCTCTTTATTGCTCATTTGTCAAATTCATGTTTGTATATCAGGGAGTGATCCACTGCCTGAGTGAAACCGCCAAACTGGGACCACTGGCCTTCTACAAGGTACCAGACTTGATTTATTTTGCGTCATCTTTTTCATAACTGGTCATTTCTTTGACCCAGTTTCCCTCCGTCCAATCACGCTACAGGGTTTAGTTCCCGCTGGGATCCGCTTGATTCCTCACACGGTCCTGACCTTCGTCTTCCTGGAGCAGCTGAAGAAATACTTCGGCATCCGGGTGGTCAGCTGAACTTTGACCTCTTGACCTTGTCCCTTTGGCCCCCTCTTGAAGCTGCACTCACTTCCACAATATTATTTCTGGAGAGTCTCTCACTACACTGTCTGAATGCCAAACCGGTCAGGAGAGGATCTCAATGACTAGGCCTTTCTCAATGTCAAGGGTACTTCCTCGGCAGGACTGGTCCTTCCAAGTCACTTCCTTCAGAGGCTAGGCGAGACTCCCCTTTAGCATTCGGAGAACACGTAAATGGAACAGGCTAGCAAGTGCACGTAATTGCATCATTACGTCAGTAAAAAGGTCCGTTTGAATAACGCTGTGAATGATATAATGGTATAATATTAACGTTTTATTACTTTGGACAACTTAACTAGTTATTTATAAAAGAAATGCCGGTGACGCAACCAAGCTAACAATTGTTAAATGACAGGTCCGGGTCAGTTAGCCATCAATAACGTAATTTCTATTTGTATAATTTACAATATCAATATGGTAGTAATTTTTACTGGCATTTAAACGTTAAACTTTACTTATATTTACTACAATTATAACAAATGTTTGGTAAACGTAAATAAAACTGTTAACGCTCAGACTCCGCTAATGTTCGACATTTGTAAATTTTTGAACAAGATAGCAAAGCTGCGCTCATAGGGTTGTGGGTGATTTTAAGAGTGCGAAGGCTACACATATGCATCCTTTCCTGTGTATGCGATATTTTTCGAACAAAGGACTCAGTCCTTGGATCCTTCCTTGACATTGAAAAACGCCTACTGTATGCTCCTCTCTTCAGGCTGAGCTGTAGATTATAGATCTCATCCATCTAGTTGAATTAATGATTCTGATTGTTGATTTTTAAGCTGTTTTTAAATCCTTGTTCTGCAACAAGACGTTTTAAAGGAATAGTTCACTCATAGGGCCCTATCATACACCTGGCACAATGTGACGCAATGGATTCCTGCTTGACTTGTAGATGATCTGCTCACGCACTTTAACTTCACGCTCGAGCAGATCGGTTTCTTTGATTGAGAAGCGTTCTGCTTTTCTGCCAACAAATTCTGCCATATAAATAGAGATCTGCCATGGCGCGAGTGTATCTTGCTCTTAAAGGGAATGGGAGATGACACTCTGATTTGTTTATTGAATGTTACGTCCATTACTTACTAAGAGAATAGGGACAACCCATTCCACAAACCGTTTGTCTGTTGACACACCTGCGCCGTTTTAGACCGTTAAATTGGGCCCATTATCTCATCATTTACTCCTGGACAATGCTTTTTATTGTTGTTTTCCTTTTCTTTTCCATTTATTAAATAGTTTTGTTAGGGTGAGTCAATTCTAACAGATTGTTTTTGCTGTGTGAACTATTTCTTTAAGACATAAGATGCGCACAAATAAGACGGTCCATATTGCTTTAAGGTTTTTAAATGGTTACGTTCAGTCTGTATGAATTGTGTTAAACTTTTAATGGAACAAATATCTTCAACTATTTTCTGGATTTGATTCACATCAGGGTTAGGGGGGACAGAATAAAACCAAGGTTTACTTTTATATCCAAAATGAGCTTCATAGAAAAAAAAAAAAAACATTAGACAACAGACTGATGTGAATCCATGTGTTTGCAATGTGAAAGATGAGTCAGAATCTTGTACTTGATGCTATACTTTAATTTTTCATGATATTTCTGCTGGAAAACTGCCTCATCTGTAACTGAAATAATGTTAGATCTTCTGTCATTTCTGCAAATACGCCTGTAGTTGTTTTAGTGTTGAGTTAATGGGGCATTTAGTGAATAAGGTGCATATCTTTGAATATCTTGAGTTATCCTGAGCTAAGCATATAACATTTATAACAAATTTAGTTTAAACTATATATATTAGATTATGTTGGTTAATTACCATATTGGTATATGCCTAAAAACGTGCTTGGTTGTTTTTAATTTAATTTAATTTAGTTTGACACTAAGAATGAAGTGGATCACTGGAGAAGCCTGTATGGGTGTCCAGCAGATGTGTGCATGCGTGGAGGGTTCGAGGGTTTGCAGATTTGGTTACGAACAAGTTTTTTATAATACAAATGTATTTGTAATTAAGGGTTATTAATTGTAATTTAGGGTTTTTGAAAATCAAATGCTTGAACTGAATAGAACTGAGCTGCTCTCTCTGCCTCGAGAAAAATGCAAATATGAAACCAAATGAGATATAAAACTGGTCTAAACTGCAGTTGTGCCTCCTCAGAACGACATTTTGTCTAAAATGAAAATATATGGAAATAAAAGTACTAACACAAGAAAAACAGCTTTTTTGTATATCTATATATTTTGTATTCAGCTCGTTCAAACATCGCTCAAACAAACATTCACTGATTAACTTGTCTTCAATGTATAAGCTACACAAAACTGTGTATATTGTTATTTAAGATTTGAAAGAGTGGAGCAGGAAACACTATTGCTGACAGCCGTGAAGATTCATGCAGATCATGCTGCTGACAAAGAGCAGGCGAGAGTACACCCGGAAACACAAGGAGCTCATGAAGAAGACCAGTCTGTTAGTCAGCACAAACAGTGTCTGTGCTGTTCTACAAGTAGTGTAGTATAGTATAGTGTTATTATAGAAGTAGTATACTACAGTATAGTGTAGTGTTGTTATAGTAGTATAGTGAAGTATAGTATAGTATAGTGTTGTTATAGAAGTAGTATAGTATAGTACAGTATAGTGAATTATAGTATAGTATAGTGTTATAGAAGTAGTATAGTACAGTATAGTGAAGTATAGTATAGTGTAGTGTTGTTATAGAAGTAGTATAGTATAGTACAGTATAGTATAGTGAAGTATAGTATAGTGTTGTTATAGAAGTGGAATTGCAAAGCTGATCTGTCTGATGTTTTCAGACGTCTACAGTGTAATGTGATGTTCATGTTGTGTCGTCTGTAGCTTGTGTTGGTGTGTGTGGTTAGCCTGTGTTTGTGGAGCTCTTCGGCCATCGTGCCCCTGATTTGAACAGCAAGATCCATCTGATAAATCAGACCTATTACTATCATTACATCTTAAGAATGAAATCACTTGTACTTTTTTTTAGATTATTAGTGTTAAAAAGTTTCTTTTTAGAATTTCACGCTTGGAGAGATTTGAAAACAGATGCATTTTATCACTTTGGCCAGATGAGGGAGCCACATTATCTAAAGCTTTAACCTGATCTTCTTATTTCTTGTTAAAAGTCTTGTAAGAACTCTTCACTTCCTGTCACCACTTGACCAGTCCTCTCCAGCTCTTCCAGCGGTCAGCAGCACATGAATAACCATCTTCTCTGCAAAACAGACTGCGTGTGTTTGACTAGTACATGTGCAAAGATGCACAGCGATGTTTAATCTGCAGATGCCCTCCTTATAGTGATATAATAGTAGATTAACTCCCCCATGTGTAAATAACCCATCCCAAAGAGAGAACAGTAGTCTGTTGATGCATCCTGAGCATTTTTATGTGCACCATGAGAACGTCAAAAACTGCTGCTGAGATTTGAAGGTCGATGTGAGAGCTCCAGAGAAGCAGACTTATTCTGGTTTTCACTCAAGATTTTAGTTCCCATAGTCAGGACTCTCTGGAGAACGAGAGAGGATGTGAACCGCTCGCAGGAACATGGATCTGACTTATGCATTATAAACTTATTGAGTTAAACATGATCAGACTTAATGACTTAATCATTATTTTTATATTGCATAAAGACAAGGCATAAAAAGTGAGCAAACATTGGGACTGCACTACTTCTGAAACAAGTAGTAACACTTTTTTAACACTCAACTTTAGATGAATGCCAAATGAATATATATATAAGTTCCATGAGACATGTTTAATGTTATTATATATTATTATTATTATACACAATTTTAAGAACGTTATTAAAGACCAGATCACTTTGTAACAACAATACTGGAACTTGGGTTAACAATATAACAGTAACTTTTACTTCCATTTCCTGTAAAACATGAGTTTGTAACAAATTCATCATCGTCTCTGGACAAATGTGTGTTACAGATAATATGCTTGCTCATAAGACGACTCGTACTCGGTAATATTATCAATTTACCTGCACAGACACGATCAGATGAGAACCAGATCTGATCTGGATAATGAGACTGGATAGTGCTCTTCTAGTATTTGCTGAATCCATGATGTTATTGAGCTGAAGATTACTACACTGATTGCTAATTGATTGATTACTAATTACTAAACTAAAATGAGCTGAATAACAGTTGTCTACTGTAGACTGGCAACTGAAATCAATTTATATAATAATTGATTCATTTTACAACATTAAAAATTATATTTGTAATGTTTTATTCAATAATACTTGAAAGCACACTACTTTTTCCGTGTGCATGAAACTATATTCGTTTATGGTTTCTCAAATAACAGTTTAATAATCATCTATTCTCAAAAGAACCATATGTTTTCTAATTGTGAAAAACATGTTAATAATGAGAAAATATATTTATTTTTTTTAAACTGCAAATAAACTTTTGTGGATTAAAAGATTCTATGGACGTTAATGGAACCAATGATGCCAATAAATAAATGCTTTAATTCTTTAAGGTTTCATGAACTGCCTTTATTATTATTATTATTATTATTATTATTATTATTATTATTATTATTATTATGTTCTGTTCTCCGAGTTTCACTTATAATGTGATCAAGATTTTTTAATCAAAACACATTAAATGTAGAACTAGGCTGTTTTCTGTCCTGTTCCAACCAAAGATCATAAGATCAGTGCATGAGCCCTTATATATATACAGTATTCAGTAAAGATCAGATTTGTACAGAGCTTAACAGTGCACATTGTTTTGAAGCAGCTTTGATATTAATTATGGTAATATTCAGAATATCGTAATATCTTTATGCCGTATAGTGGAATTTAGCAGATGAGATCTGGGTGATAATATAGAAACGATCAACCATCTGGTTTGAGATTGATTGCTGACAGTTCACTCTGATCATTCAGTTCTGTTCATGTTAATCTTGGAAACTTGTTTGACAAATCTGCTTCAGGGGTTTCTAAAGAAAAAAAAAAATCCTGATGAACAATCATCTAACATCAATCTGTCCAGGCCCTGAGGAAGCAGTACATCTCTCAGTTTTTTGCCATTTGATGTTGGTCTTGTGTGTTTTTTCTCCACACACAGTGTTTTTATCTAGACAGCGTGATTGTGAATCTGTTCTGTGAACATCTCGCCAGCTGTTCTTTTGTGAAGATCACACGTGCATGTTTCCTCTCCGATGTCCTCACATCAGCACTGTTCTTCTGTTTGACATATCCTACACGCCTCACAGATGTTAGCTTGTTCCAGGGGTTTCTGTAAGTCTTCTAAACATCACTGATTATTCGGCGTGGTTCATCTTCTTTTAGGACACACACTCCTACAGACAGAGGAGCTGCAGTGCTGAACTTGCTCTGTCTGCGATGCACACACTCTTCAGGTTAACTCAAGTCGATGTTTGAGGTACTGTATGGTTCACATCAGGGAATGCTTCTTGTGAATGCCAAAGAAATTGTCCTGCATCTTTTGTTCAACCCTGATCCTTGTTCTCCTCAAGGTCTTTTCTTTGGGAGCATCTCAAGGTGTTTTGCTGGAGGTTTTGTTAGGCTTTCTGTGATTCAGAATATAAAGCTGCTTTGGAACAATATTTATATTGAAGCATACTACACAAACACATTGAAATATATAAAGGTATACAATAAAATATTTTATTAAATTGGGCAGAATGGGCACACAGTTAAAATTGTTTAGCTTTTTTTTTTGTTTGTTTTTGTCAGCTTTTCTTGAAAATGGAAATATCCTCTACACTTAGTCAGTATATTACATCATGTTATATGCATTACTTTTAGTCAGTTTTACTAATAAAAAATCACCTAATTTTAATTCAATTCAATTTTAGTTGATTAAAATATATTTATATTATAAATGTACTTTTAAATGAATTATATTGTCTATAAATTTATCTCGTTCAGACAACGTGTGTTGCATGGTTATCTTAATATAATTGAGATTCTATTATAGTTTTTTATTAATATTTTGGATAATTTATACTTTTGTATTTTCCATTTTCATGTTAGTTGAATTTCTAGTAATTTGGTTGTTTTTCTTAGTTTGAGAAAATAACTGAATTTTTAGTTCAGTTATTTGATTACATCAAACATTTTCTTGTAAACTAGCTGATTTTTTTTTTTTTTTTCTGTTTGCAACGAGAATGTTTTTTTCTTTCTTCTTTTTTAAGTTTCCATTTCAGTTTTCGTTTACTGTAACAAACCTTGTGCACTGGTGTAACCATATTACACATTAGTTGTTGTTACCGAAATCCTTATTTGATCTTTTTTTTTTGATCAGTACTTTTCTTCATGAGATTAACATTAGTTGCCCTCCTTTATGACACACAGTCCCAGTTTGAAGGTTCAGGGAAGTGTTTATTTTCTAATATGAACAATGTTCATTGAGGTGATCACTCAAAGGGCACAGTCTTATGTTAATAATCCAGACTCTTGTTTTAAGAGATTAAGAGGCCACAGCTGCTCATTTCTTTATCCTATATGACCTTTGCAGGAAGGAGCCACAACTGTAAAGAACTGAACTTTGACAGTAAGAGATCTAGAAAGTGTCTTTGGAGACAATAGGAATGGGATAGGAGGCTGTTGGGGAGATATTCATGGAGTTGGATTTATTTCTCTAGATTTCTCACCACGTCTAAATGATTCCACTCATCTAGTAGACTAATATTCCTCCATAGAGTTAAGGTTGGATTAAGGTTTTAGTATGCCACAGTAACTGATGAATTAAGCAAGTATGGTCATGTTTAATCATGCTTTTTGTGTGTGTTTGTGTGTCCAAAATCTTTGGAGGATTGTTGTATTTTTTTCAGTAAAAGCGAGGAGCTGAGCAGCACACGCATTCATCGACTGGAGACACACATCACGATAAGAGTCAATGAAATGAGTGCTATAGAAACACAAGAACACTGTATGACCTTCTCAAATCTATTTATTCCTCATGCGTTTCAGTGTTCCAGGTGTCCGAAGGCACATGATCAATGCAAAAAGCCCATCAGAGCTAATGAAATCGAGTGAAAGAAGAAAGAATGTTCTGCTCCTCTGTCGCAGGCCACAGAAAATGGATTCAGACACGTCATTCAATTTTTCACTAATGAAGTTTCATTATCAGCCATTGAAGTCGGCCACTTATTTCATTACCTCAGTGAGAAGTGTGTGTGTGTGTGTGTGTGGCCTCAACTTAGATAGATGCGACCGGTTTCTCAGTGTTCAACAGAGATATCTTTTCCAAACATCGATACAGCCACAAAAACGTCTTAGTAATGGCTTTCTGTTCTCTTACGCATGACTCTAACGCCAGGCTCTAGACTTCTCCATCTTACGTGCTATTGATCAGATACATCTAAAACATCTCCAATGACCTGAATGAGCACTAGAACAGACTTTTGTAGCTGCTGCAGATTGAAATCGACATTATGTTCGGTGTAAAGATGCAATAAAAACAATAAAACAGATGCTTGCCGCAACTTTTAAACGGATAGTTCACCCAAAAATGACTTCATGTAGTTCCAAACTTGGTGTGACTTCATTTCTTCTGTGGAACACAAAAATATGACATTTAGAAGAGAAAGATTTTACTGTGTGCATACAGTGAATATCAGTGCTCCTCAAGATATCTTTGTTTGTGTTCCACAGTTTTATAAAGACGTGAAGGCAAGGAAATGATTCCAGTGTTTTCATTTTATGATAAACCATCACTTTGAGAGGTTGCAGGAAATATCAGATCATCCCAGCTCACAGCGAATGTTCTCAGAGGTTCTGGAAAGGTTCTCCACAACGTTTTCAAATGACAATTAATTAAATGTTCATTCAAAGTGTTATTTAACCATGTTCGCAAAATGTTAGGACACAAAAGTTACTTTTTACACAAATTCTATGTTTTATGGATATTAAAGTCTTTTACTTTTTGTAAACATCGTTTCTATTTTCAGAACTTTCACAAAACATTCAAAACTAATGCTCCCTAAATAGAATTCACACAACCCATAATAATAATAATAATAATAATAATGAACATTTCATAAACTGTACATTTCTGTAACTAAACATTAACAAATTGTTCTTAGGACATGTTTTTGCTAGCTCCAACTCGGAACAGAAATGAGCAGCTTAGACCGTTAAAAGCTTGCAGGAACTATCAAATCCAACTATAGACAGCAACCAGTAACAACTCTGACAATAAATGACCAGTTTAGAGCCTGGAGGAAAGATCAGATCATACCAAATTGTTGGTGGTCATGGTTTGTTGCTGGTCCAAAATGGTCTACCAACTCCAACCTGGACCATAAAAGACCTTCAAGATCCTTCAGGAAATATATCATAGCTGTTAAGTTGTCAGCCTGGTATTTTGTTGGTCAAAAGTGGTCTTCCATATCTAACTAGATATCAGGTCCAACTAGGACCATAAAAAATTACCAGCTTAGATATCTAAGAGCCTACAGGACATATTAAATAATATGGTCACCAGACTAGTTTATTGTTGGTCAAAGGAGGTTGTCCAACTTGTAATTCGGAGCATAATAATCAGCATTGACCTTGTGAATGTGAAGGAAAATATAATATCTTACCCCTTCAAGGTCAAGTTGGTTTGTAGCTGGTCCAAAGTAGTTCTAACCAGCTCCATCTTGGACCATAAACGACCAGTTTCGACCTTATAAATGTGTGAGACTGACTCCTGTATAGCCTGCTGCTCGTAGAGATGTGTATGTTCTCCAGCGTGTCTTTTTGATGATTAAAGATGTTAACCTGATTCGACAGAGACATTAACGAAAGTGAGCTGTAATGAGAGAGCGATATCATGTGTAATGGATGTGATATTGTGCACATTACATTACATTATGTGTGATCGGACACCAAGTCTTCTGCGAGCTGTTAGAAACGCTCTCCCGCTGCATGTGTATGATGGTAAATCTCCACAGAAACAACCCATCGAAACACACCGGAGGACTGGATCGTGCTCTTGTTCGGCGTAGGAGGCTGGTAAGTCACCTTCACAAGCACCTGGCGAGGTCTGAGTGCTGGAGAGCCAGAATCAAGGTCTATGAAGCATATTGATGTGGTGTTTTTTGTTCAGGGTGGCCGTGATGATTCATACGTGCATTTATTCTCCAAAAACATCCTGAGTTTGTCATATTTAATCTTTCTTATTTTCAAATCGCTGTTTATGTGCTAAAAATGTTCTGTTTGTGAAACTTGAGCGTGCTGATGAGGTTTGTGGCCCACACAAACACATAAAGACATGTTTCCATTAAAGTGTGGGATATTAAACTACAACAACACAATCAACTGACAACACTCGAGCAGTGTCCGTGTTTCCTGAGAGGTGTCGAGCTCCAGAAAACTCTCCCTCGTGTTAAGTGCTTTAATTGCAGGGTCTGTGAACTGCTGTGTAATTATAGCATATAAAAACATCTTAGTCCTGAATCAGTTTTATTATCACAGATTATCTCATAATATTCTGTTACATAATTAATCTCTTAAAGGGGTCGTGACAGTCATATCTATCTTTACATCCTCCCATGATCTGGGGTTCACTTACTTTTGTGCATAGTCTTTCAATACATGGAGTTACAGCCCTGAATGGCAATTTGTGTGTGTGTGTGTGTGTAAGTTTTTCTATGTAAAAACCTTAACACTTAGTCCTATAAGTGTGGTTTTCTCTGGTACATTTATTTATATGCTAATTTCAGTAGGTTTCTGTCATCCAAAAATCAAGAGTTTCAGAAATAGCCATTTTCAGCTAAGTTTCAGTAAATTATGTTGTAAGTTGTGAAAGTGCCTGTACATTTTCCTTTTATTTCAAAAGCTGAAGCATAATTTGATCTCATATATGAGCATTACATTTAGTGCTTTTAAGAGCTGCTTGAGGAAATGCACTGTTAGCTGTCTTCACACACGCACACACAAAATCCTGCTACACACTTTCTTCTGAAAAAGTGAAAGTGGATGGTGTTTTTTAAATGTAGTGCTCCAAAAACATGCTTTATTATAATATATCATATTTTCCTTTTCAGAGCTTGGCTAAATCACCATTCATTCACTCCGCTTGTACAAAAAAACACTAGCTTGGATGATTTTATCCTCACATCCGTCTTCAGTGAAGCACAAAATGAGAAGATCACACTGGCTCGGCGTGACATGAGGGTCAGTAAATGATGGCAGCATTTGTATTTCAGGCTGAACTGGTCTTTTAAGCGTCTGGGCTGCTGCACCGAGGTCACTGGCGATCTCCAGTCGTAATTAAGATCATACTCCCGCTCCATCAGCATTGTGCCCTTGAGGAAGAGCCTTGACCCTTGACCCCAGCAATTAGTCCTTCAAAACCCTTCAGCTGTGTGATGGAGGTCAGGTTACTGAAATAAAGCAGTTAGAGATTCACTGGTGCTTAAAAATGGAAATATTCGATAAAGAAATACAGTAATATTGTGTAACATCATGATCAAATTAAAGAATCTGTTTTCTCTGTGAATATCAGTTAAAAAGTAATTTATTTCTGTGATGTGCAGCTGTATTTTCAGCATCATTCCTCCAGTCTTCAGTGTCACATGATCTTCAGAAATCAATCTATGATGATTTACAGCTCATGAAACAATTCTCATTACTAGCAGTGTATAATACAGTTATGCTGCTTAATATTTTTGTAAAACTGTGATCATTTTTAATTTTCAGGATTCTTTGATGAATAGAAAGTTCAGTAGACCAGCATTTACTTGAAATGGAAATGAAACGGTTGATTTAATGAAGACAAACAGGTCAGTGAAATGACAAGCTACATAACGAGGCGTTGTATCGCTTATTCCATAAGTAAATCTGCGGTGATGTCTGACTCGTGTGTTTCTCTGTGAGAGCGGCTGCTGACAGTGATGTTTGCTAATTCAGCAGAAACTCCCGGATGGCGAGCTGAATTCTCTTTTATTTGGTGTGTATAGCGTGTGTTTATGAAGCCGGACCTCCTCTGTTGTGTGACTGGAGTCGCTCTGATCTGAGGGTTCGGCTGAGATCTATATGATGAGCCTGAGATACCTGTGTGCTTGAATTCAGATCACATCCGAATGCATCACTGCACACAATCATAGTCTCAGGCTGAGTTTTACCAAATTGATTGCTATGCATACTGGATATGCAGTATACAGCAAACAGATGTGTCATGCATGCCCTGAGAAAATTATTTGTGCAGAGATAGGGCTGAACAAATATCTAACTGTATTGTTTCATATATTATCAGAAAAAAAAAAAAATACAGTTAGATATTTGTTCAGCTCTACCTCTGCAGAAATTATTTTCTCAGGTCATGCATGAAACATTGTTTTTTTTTATATATATAATAGCCTATATAATGTCATATTTTTCTCTATTATTAATTTCGAGGTGAAACCTCGAAGTCAAGAAAGTAAGAGAGCAAATATTGGACTCCCAACAGAAACTGAAAATGATTTCTTGTAAAAATGATTTGTAAAAACTACTTATTCGTAAGTAATCGAAGAATTTGTGTGTCGTTGTGTTTTTACTCATTAGTTCGGAGCGGTCAGTGCTCGTGATGTTCCCGTCCGCTGAGTGAAGTCTTAATCACATCTGAACCGATATCGATCTGCGCCTGTAAACATGCGCCCGCGGTGACGTCACGCCGGACTCCCGGTAACGGAGCTGATGCTGCACGCGCTCTTCACTCACTCGTCGGCGCACGAAGGACTAAACACTGTTCCTGCTCTCGGGTCGGTCTGCGCTGGATTACGAACTCCCGGTTCACTGAAGAAGAAGAAGAAGAAGAAGAAGAAGAAGAAGAAGAAGAAGAAGAAGAAGAAGAAGAAGATGAGCGGGCTGACAGATGAAATTCACGCTGAACGCCCCTCGGGTGAGTGATGGGGTTCATTCACACCCCTCGGGCAACCAGGAGTGCGTTTATTGATCAAAGTGGTCAGTTGAGTCGACTTTAATTATCCTATTATTATTATTATTATTATTATTATTATTATTATTATTATTATAGATTGCAATGTTTGTATTATTATTTGTAATAATTATCATTATTATATAATTATTGAAAAGTGGTTGGAGGGTCCTATTTAACGCTTCTGTACTGAAACATGTCCAGCTCCTGTTGTGGCCCAAAATTAAAGACCAAAAAGTTTGACACTTAAAGAAAATGCTTAATTGTCGTGAAACTAGTGTAAGACTTGCTTTGATTTTGGGAAGTGAAGAATGACTCGGACGTGCTCTTGAAGTTTCTGGAAATCCGCTCAATTTTCAACAAATGCCATCATTTGGAAGAGCATGATGTTAAAGTCTCAGCTGAGCTCTCTGTGGACATGCATCTTCTCTCCGTCTCATGATGTTCAGTGATGAAGCGTACAGTGATGGACAGTTTCAGTAAGACTGTGCGGTACAGGATCTCTTCTTCATACCGGACGGTAATGTGCACTTATCTGGTTATTAAAGGAGATGATGGCTCAAGTGTTCATCTTAAGAAGAAGTCATTCTCCTGAGTGTGCTCTGCTTTGAGAGGCTGCACACGTCGCTTCTCTGTGTGTGTGTGTGTGTGTGTGTGTGTGAGGGACACTGTAGTAAAGCAAACCTATCCATAATGAGAAACAGGCACCCAGAGCTTTAAGCAAACAGTGGAGTGTTAGTTTGAATGTGATAGAGTGAAAACATGATGACTGGAGCTCAGATGTGCTGTTATTATAATCTCCTGGGATTGTTACAGCAGCGGTCCTGCATTAGCCGATTATTTGCTCTGGGTTTGGTCATGTTAGACTTGTGTTTGTCCCAGAATAAACCAGACAGCCCTCCAGTCCAGTGAAACCACACCTCACTTACACACACACACACACACACACACACACACACACACACACACACACACACACACACACACACACACACACACACACACACACACACACACACACACACAAGCTCAGCGTGAGAAACAGTGTTCTCCTCTGCTGGAGATCTGAAGTTTTATAAAGATGTAGGCCTAATGGTGTATTCATTTATTTGAAAAGATGTTAGTTTGTGTCATGTAATAATTAAAATTAGACTGCTTCAAGGGAAATTATTAACTGAAACTAAAACTATTAAAATGTAATAATTATTAGGGAATTTAAATAAAGTGTAAATACTATAAATATTACATGTACAATTTAAACTTAGAAAAATGAGATTGCAAACTTTTCAAATAAATATGTTAAAGCTGAAATACTAAAACTGTAACTGAAATAAAAAAAAAGACTACAAAATGACACCAGTACAAAATAACCACAATATAAAATATATAACATTTATTTAAAACAAATCTAGAAAAAATTTACTAAGTATATAATAAGTATAAATAATGCTAAAAAGCACTGATGTAAAGAAATAATGAGTGTAGAATGACATGAAGATGAGTAAATGATGGCAGAATTGTAATTTTCTCTAGTTCACCTTTATAAAAAATTCACTTTAGCTTATTTAATTTAGTCTGTTGATGGAAAAATAGAAACAACCATTACTGAATAAATTACTTCCCACCCACTTGTGTGGTGTGTGTGTGTGTGTGTTATCGGTAATGCGAGACAAAAGCATCTCTGATTTCTCGGTTGCTGAAGCAGTTGTGTGTGTGAGTGTAAAGCTCATTTGACTATGTGCATGCAGTGAGGAAGCTCTCTGTGTGTTTCTTCTGTCTGCTGTATTTCCTGCGCTCTGTGTTTGAGTGTTGTGGTCAGGGGATCATTCTCACGGCTGTCTCTGACATCAAACGTGTCACATGTGTGATTAGAAACACAACTCTGTTAACATGTGTGGGCCAAACAAACATTGTCACTCCTCCTCTTGGCTGCTGGTTCATGTATAGTGATGTATATTAATGACGCTGGATGGTGAATAGCTCTCGGTGCGATTCATCACACAGAGCACCGAGCACAAGCTCTCAGACATGAGCATGTCAGTTCAGTTTGAGCGATACTGTGGGAATCTTCTCCTGAATACAGTCTGTTTCTCACGTAAAGCTACTATGTGGCGTTTATGAGTCCTTTGTGATGCTTTAACGAGGAGCTTTTTTGGAGCATGCTGATTTCATGCTACTTTAAGTGAATTGAAACTAGAAGCTCAGAAACTCTTTAGGATATCTCACAGAAAGTGAAAGATTGAGTGGAATATTGTTGTATATTTGGGTGAACTGTACCTTTAACACGTTCAAACACTTTTGATTCTTCACAGTGACTCAGTTCTTCTGATTCTGTTCCAATTGATTCAGTTCATTCAGAAACTTTTGAGTCTTTTTTTTTTAGCCCAAAATAACATCCAGTACTTACTCAATGTTGTTTTGTGTCCCGAAGTCTTTCCAGCAGCTTGTAAATAATGTTATTTGTGGTGTGTGTTCATTCAGTAGCTCCGTACACACTCTCTATAAGCTCATCTAACTGATTATGTCAGTGTACAGTCCATCTTTACGAAGACGTGATGTTTTAAGCACCCATAATGACATCTGCCCTGCTACTTCAGTACAATCTCATCACCTCATACTGAATTTATTAAAGGAGTGTGTTCGAAACCCACTCAGACTGCACATGGTGCTAATCGCTCATTTGACTCATTTAGGACTGATTAATCTATGCTAATGAGCCTTTTTCAGATTTCATCGCCGAGGGCAGAGAGAATCATTTGTACTTCGTTACATTAGTTATTTATAATGTATAATATCATATTAATGCGTTTGATTCTGCTTTTTGTACTTATTTATTCACATGCATGAATGACGTCCTCTCTTATAACTGTTCTTTACTTTGTTTCTAATTTGAAGTAAGGACAATAATATCTTTGATGTTGTGTGAATATTAATGAAGCTCTAGGTAATGAAAGACCAGGGATGTGGGCAGCAGAGAATGGCTGGTGGCTGTTGTTATTAGTGGTGTCTGATAAAGCGTCGCAGGCGTTAGCTCTTGTGCAGCTTCTAGTCCTGTACCAGTCGTGCAGTTTTACAGCCTGAAGTTGTGCTTTAGGTGATCAGACCATTTTCACCTGGCAAACCAAAAAACAGATGAAATATATGAGTTACATAGAGACCAGAAAATCACAGAGATGAAGATGCAGGACTAGAAAACATCTAGAGCACCTTGGCAACCGCATAGCAATGCCCTTGCAACAGCATCATGATGGGATGTTTTGCATGGTTGACCACCAATCACATTTTTTTTTAAGAATATCTAGTTCAGAAAAGTATAATCTTTCATATTCTCTCTCTCCCTGTGTGTGTGTGTGTGTGTGTTTGGGTGGATTGGTATCACACATCATAAAGTCCAGAAGACACATATCAGCACTTTTGAAGTACTCATAATATGATGTATTTCCACGAGATAGGCTTTACAAAACAGTCAGATGCTGACAAAAAAAATAAAAAATAAAAATTTAAATGTAACATTTTAAACTTTATTTTTAATAAAATATGCATAAATGTATTATTTGTTCATAATTATTATGTTATATTTTATTTAATATATTTGTTGTTCTACTATTAAATTAATTATTTTTTTATAAAAAAAAAAATCAATCTTTGTTTTTTTATTATGTAGTTTACATAATTAAAAAATAATATTTTGTTTTCATTTTATTTGAAACTATATAATTTTTCATGTTTTAGTAATATTTATTATATTATTTATTTTTGTTCTTTTTTATAAAATATTGTTGATTTTTATATTTTGTAGCTTATATAGTTAAGTAACAAAAACTTTTTTATTAAAATGTATAATATTATAAATGTTAATAATATTAAAGTTGTGTATTAATATTTACTGCATTATAGTTTATTTTATTTAAAATATTTATTTTATTTTTTTGTAAAAAAAAAAAAATAATAATAATTTAATAGTAGTTTTGAGGATTGACTGTGCGATGTGATCATCTCTGTTTTCTTGGTTGTAAGGCAGCATTACAGGGTTACTCCACCCCAAAATTAACATTTGGTCAATAATCACTTACCCCCATGCCGATCGAAACCCATAGAAGCTTTGTTTAGGATGTTTTGGATGAAAACTTGGAGGCTTCACTAAACATAAAAGTAAAATATGGCAGATGGAGTATTCTGGCGATGCTTTTCATACTTTCCTGGACCTTGACACTGTTATTTATTTGGCAGTCTATGGGACAGTCACAAGCCTCCTGGTTTTCATCCAAAATATCTTAAGTTACCTAGGAAGTGGCTAACTCATTACTGGAAAGCTGCAATATACTGTATAAATGTGGTTAAAAATGTAGTTAAAACGTAGTAGCGCCATTGCGCTCAAACTCTGAATGACACATGCAGTAATGGCAGAAATCAGCCTGAAGCTGTCGTGCTTGTTTGAAGACACACACATCGGAGCGCTGCGTTCACTAAATCAAGATTTTGGAGATGTTTATTTCCTCCAGCGACCCTGGATTGATTTTTGACAGTGATTATCTAATGTTTCTGGCACAGCTGGTCTCTGCTGCGGATCCTCGTTCGAGTTCATCACAAGGACTCTGATCACATTCATGAAGCTACGTTTAGTGCTTAGATTCACCATCCTTTAAATTTAGTTTAACGCTCACTGGACTCCCACTGGCTTTAACTTTAACACTCAATGTCTAAATGGGAATTTAAAACCTGCTTTCCTTTTGTGTCTCTCGAATGTCACATGCTTTTTGGAGCTTGAAAGTGTAAATCAGAAGCTCGAGATCCTTTAATGCCTCAGGTTTCTGACACTGACATTCATCGATCCACCAGTTCCTGCAAAAAACCTTCGCAGTGTCTGACAGAATTACTCTTTGAACAGCAGTACAACTACCCCGAGTCTCACGGTGCTGTAACCTTCATCTAGTGCTTCTCCCGTTCTCTCTCAGTGTTTGAGAATGAGTGACAGATTAATGATAGATGTGGCATTTAGATTTGCAGATTCAGACCTGTTTGAGCCTGGGGTTTCTCCTGCTCTTTGTTTCCAACACCGACGCTCATCGATCCGTCACTTCTTGCCAGAAACATCTGCAGAACCTGACAGAATTACCTCAAACTATCAGTCTCTCTCTGTCTGCCTGTGACGCTCTGATTAAAGAGCTGTGCGCTGGACGGTGAACGCTCTGACCTTCATCTAACACAACAACACAAACACTCATGCTCATGGAGTTCACTAACCTTACAAGCCTGTTTTCACACATACTCCGTCTGCAGTGCAGTGCGTGAGCCCCTTTTCTAATGCACCACCTAGCTTGATAAACCCCTTCTCAAAGACTTACTGTTTGTCAGTTTTGTTTGGGTAACACACATATTCTGAATGCCGTCGGCAAAATTCGAATGAGCCATTTTAATCTAGATTAATGTAGATTAATTTCAGGATCACAGTGAGATTAATCTAGATATAAAAATGTGTATCTATGCCCACCACTAATATTTATATATATATATATATATATATATATATATATATATATATATATATGCCACTTTATGCTAATCATTTGATAGAAGACAGCAAGATAAATTTCAAAGTTCAACATCATTTGTTCTTGACATTTTTCTTCAAAAGAAAGAAGTGATCTGCTGAATGCAGCGGATAGCAAGGAACTGCAATGAAATCCCTGTATCTCTAGAAATAAACCGTATATGAAGATACCAAAAGAAAAGTTTGTTTAGGCCCAAAATTTAATATGTCTTGAGTTGCAGGCATGCAAATTTTGGAGAAAAAATTTAAACTTTTTTTTTATAAATAAATAAATATATATATATATATATATATATATATATATATATCTATATATATATATATATATATATATATATATATATATATATATATATATATATATATATATATATATATAAATGCTGACCATTTGCATGTAATGCAATAAAGATAGCTAAAGTCAACAGTTTGACTAATAAATCTCTATCTCTTATTATGAATATGTTGGATTCAAGCAGAGCGTGACAGATATCCGTCTGAGTTTTCTTCGCTGTCCTTTATCGTTTTCTTTCATACCCCATCCCTCAGTCCCTGTGGATTTCTCCAAGTATGGCATTATGGGTAGGATTTCTGGAAGACTGAGAGGAAAGAGTCTCGCTGTTGATTTCATCTTAAAATACTTAGAGTCGAGCATAAGAGCAATTTTCCCATGGTTAAAGAGCCAGTAAGATGAAAATTCTAAGCTTCCTATCACTGTTTATAAGTCCTGTACATTAGGTTTAAATCCATCCAAGGTTAAAAAACATTGTCATTTTGTCAAAATATCATTTTAAAATTACCTCAATTCTCAGAGATCCCCAAACGGTTCGCGCGAAGCTGTTCAAAAGATTCAGTTTCCTTAAACCCCACCTTTCTGTTGCATACTGTGTTCTGATTGGTCAACTGACATAGTTTTGATTGGTTGTTCCACACACAACTTCACGGTAAACAATGCGTTAGCATCTGTTTAGGGTGAATTATGTCTTATTCCTCTCATCGCGAGGCAAACAGTAAAATAAAAAACTTGAACAGTCTCGCTGCTTTTTCTTCTGTGTGTGTGTGTATTCAAGCCGCGTGCTTCAGTTTGAATCTGAATAGCGCGTTCAGGGCGAGACATGAAAAACAGACATCTTGTTGTTTTCATATGGATTACTTTATCACAGAATATCTGTTTTCGGCAGCACTTGTTTAGTTTTAAAGTAGACATGTCAAGATTTATATAGATATCTCTCTCATGTCTCTTCGTTGAGTATTCACGGAGTTACACTTCATTTTAATGACGTGTTTGTACATGACAATCAGCGCAGACAGGCTGCAGACAGCACACATACTGATAAGACGCTCGGGAGAAAACAAACACATAACTTCATAATCATACTTCGCCTTGTGATTCGGAGATGCTCTAAATAAAGTTTGTAATGAACCCTCTTTTATGGCCAATCGCTTTGAAAATCCCGCCTTGAACTCACAGAGATTAGAAAAGCAGTCATCAGTGAAATGTTGTGAACACAACAACGATTTGTTGTACTGCTCTGGTATTGTGGTGAAAATGAATTTTAGCCATTGGTTCTTCTGATCTTCATTCTTTGGCAGTGAAAATAAAACAAACTTGCCTTTACAATTAAAAACACACTGTCTCCTCGACATTATGCTCTCACACCAACCAGAGCGTCTGTGTGTGACTGTGTGTGTGTGTGTGGGGGGGGGGGGAGATTATTATGCAAAGTGTTCCTAGTGATGTACATAGAGATGGGCAATAGATTTGAAATCTATAACGACTCGTTTCAGCGATTCAGAGTCAACTCCTTACTTTAGAAGCCAGTAACTTTATAAATCGTGTACTATTTGGTTTAATTACTTTGCACATTGTTTACACTGATGGACAGCTACATCATACACTGTAATACAGGTAATTTTTGATTTCCCATCTGTGTGGCTCTTTAAGAAAGTAAAAGACACCATGATAAAACACAAGAGGCTTATTGCTTCAGTGAAGGAGATACATGAAACTGCATATATTTTTATATGCTCTAACATGACTATGATTCCGATCATGTAGACTGAATCACACTAATT